>NC_051163.1:115076505-115230676 GCF_013339745.2 Dermacentor silvarum
GAACGAGCACGGGCATGGATTCTTGTGGCGATTGTTTGTCTCACCTAGTGTATTATGTCCTTTTAAAAAAAATGACGAAAGTTACTTTCGGAACGTCCCTCGTATATAGAGTAACTTTTCTCGGCTTCTTGCGGTACAGCTTACCAGCATTGACTAACGCAAGTAAAACAAGCCTACGAGCTACACAGAGCGTACAGGCCCAGGCGCTCCGGATTTGTCTAGGTCTTCCTCGCAATGCGTCAACGGCGGCTACTACTGCAATGGCCAGAGGCCACCTCATCCCGACCCACATCGCAGTTGAAGCACCAAAGTGCACGTAAGGCACTTTGCCCGGACTCCTTGCCACCATCTAGCCTCGCTACCTGCGGAGAGACCACGTGACTCGTTCTGCCGAACGGTATCCGCACATCGTGAGGCTATATCATCTTGCTTCACACCTGCCGCGAGTCCTTCCATCCTCCTTGGATGCTTCATTCAGCCAACGATCAACCTGCCAGTACCTGGCGTCCGGAAAAAAGTAGATATGTCACAGCCGGCTTCTAAACAGGTTACCTTACTCCTATAATATATGATAAGTACCGGAATAACACTCACGTATACACCAACGGCTCCGTCCTGCAGAACAGCTCTACCGCAGCTGTCATCATTCCAGAAGAATCCACCACTATCAAGATGAAAGCATGTCACTTGACAACGTCGACGGCAGCAGAACTCGCAGAGCTTCGAGTCACACGACATTTCGTTAAAGACGAACCAACGCACAAATGGTCCGATTTATGCGACTCGAAGACGGCACTGCGTCGTTTACTGTCAGCCTTACGGCGCGGTCCGCAGGAACAACTGGTTTTCGAAATCACAGAGGCCATACACCACCTGACTGAGAAAGGACACGAAATAATCTTTCAGTGGCTGCCAAGTCACTGTGGAATTATTGGCAATGAACGTGCCGATCAAGCTGCTCGTTCAGCTCATGAACAAGACAACCGCCTATCGATCCCGCTGTCTAGGACAGATGCTGCAAGGATGCTCCGCCTGCTTCCACGCCAATGCACTTCATCAGACTGGAATAAACCAGATTTTATGCACGCCCCATTATACAGCTTGGATCCAACCTTAAGCCTTAGACTTCCAACAAGACTTCCCCGAAGAGATGCGACCCTTCTGTGTAGGCTATGGTTGGGCGTCGCGTTCACCAATGCCTACGCGTTCCGCATAGGGATGGCCGACAGTGCAGCATGTGACAATTGTGAGACGCGGAAACGATTCATCATGTTCTTTGTCAGTGCCCACAATACAGCGTGCAGAAACAATCGCTTTCCCTCGTGCTGAACCAGTTGGACGACCAGCCGTTATCGGAAGAAAGAATTCTGCAACATCGACGCGACTCAACATCGCATCAGAAGGCCGTGCAAGCGCTACGGCGCTTCTTGAGATCGACCGCCTGTGAGAACGCCTGTGATTTGAACGCCCTTTCTCTTACCTGTTCCTGTTTTTTCCCCGCTCTCTCTCTCTCTCTCTTTGCCCCCTTTCCAACCCCTATATCCCCCACCCCAGTGCCGAGTAGCAAACCGGAAACTCACCTCTGGTTAACCTCCCTGCCTTTCCTCTCTCGTTCTCTCTCTTGGCTAGCTGCGTCTAATTAATGTGTTATTGCACACGTGTGATATGATTATTGCGTTCTCTTCGTGAATGTTCTTTTTTTTTGCTTTCTTTTTATTTATTTATTTGCTATTTTCATTTCTATTTTATTTTTTGTTAGCGCACTCGTGTCTTCTCACTACCGGGCTTCAGTATGAACAAATAAGTAAACAATAAAAGCAAACAATAAAATAAATCCGACACATATGAGCGCTACAGACTAGATATGCAATGATGTTTGTCAAAGGAACATTACTAGTGCCTTTCAAAAGATTATATGAGCGTGCGCGTAGATTCCAGAATAAACTGAAACGCGGAGGAGACACAGCGTCACTAGTGACACTATCGTGCGCACATTTTTTCAGAGCGCCGATGAAGCGATTGACGAGGCCGCGGAAGCGTTCGCCAAGTTCTCTCTACGCACAACGATAATGGACGAATCAGACGGTGACCATTCGCCAGGGTCGCTGTAGATGTTTATCGCATCGTGCGGATGTTCTTCTATGCATGTGCCGTATGCTGCGCGAGCCGTATTGCAACGTTGGAATAACACGTGATTTCATATCAGCGATTTGTTGTCAACGCGTGATAGATCATCTGGCGATGGTGCCAAAAGGTTGGCTACTGAAATACCGGCGGCATGACTATCACAGCCAGTAAAAACAAAGGAGCAAGCCATCGAAATAGCAAGGAGAGGGCAGAGATTGACAAACGATCAAAGAAATCGCCAGCCGCGGAGTAGATTTTGGAACGTTCCCTCTGGTACACGATCGTTGCATCAATCTCAAGACGGTGGCATTTATTCCGCCCGCAGGCGGATTAAGTGCCACAAAGTAGTCTTGGAAGATTACAACGACTTGTCCCCGTATAACAACCTAACTGACCAATCGGAGCGCCTAAAGGTCATAAAGCATGAAGGCTCTCAGATGACGCTGTCGCATTGCGGGAAATCATTTTTTGGTAAGTGGATTGTCGTGTTCGTCTGCTTCGTTAGGCGCTGTTTGACGTCATTCACTAAAATCGTTATTATAGCAACACCGATTCTAACGTGCGCTCTCTGCATGGAAACAGGGGCCGGATTTCGAAAGATCTCATTCGCAGGACATCTCTTTTTTATGTTTTCGTCAACGTTTCTAGTATACCGTTTCAGTTGGCTATCGTCATTGCTTGCGGAGCTCTTCTGAACGATGGGCGCCTACGAGCGGCCTTTGTAAATCCAAGCACAAAGACTCTCGGTCAGTCTCAAACTACATACGAATTGCTGGAGCTCGTTAACGGAGAGCCGTATCAGAGTGGCGCAATCGGCATCGGCTACTGGTTATACACTTTAACTCCTTAATAGGAGCGACGCGGACTATCCTATACCGCGGCTCTATAACTTACCCGCGTCAACTCGAGAGACTCGGGGCGTTATCGACGTTTGCGATCTCGCCATTCACTCACTATCCATTCCAGCCGACGTCTACATAATGGACTCGGCGCGTGTACGTAAACAACCGACGCGAAATCCGCTGGCTGTTTTCCGAGCCGCCCCAAATACGTCGCCCCCCCCCCCCCCCCCCCCTAACGTTCGCTTGCCTCTCGCTGTATGCCGTTAATTGAGCGTTTCGATGTTCGCCAGGATATGCTAGTCCTGTAATCTCGCGCCTCCATCGCAGCCGGTGAGACTTGCTTCGCCGCACCAACGCAGCGTTCTTGAAGCAGGAACGCAGTTATTTTTTTGTTGTTTTTTTTTTTTTCGTCCAGTACGTGTTTTTTTTTTTTTTTTTCATACGCTGACCGAAGGCGGATAAAAGTGTTCGCACTTGTTTTTTTTTTTTTTTCGTTTTTTTTTCTTACTCTCTCTCTCTCAATGCCTTTTCACTTCTCGCGCTGCGAGGTTGCGCGTTGTGTAACGGGTTGCGTCTTGCCTTATCTGCGACGCCGACTGAGTGCGGCGTAGGATAAGAGAGTGGGCGAGATAACCCAAGGCGGACGCGGCAAGGACGCGGTCGGGTGAAAGCGAATTGGAAACGCCGATCGGAGCGCCGATTGCCCGCCCGTGAATGGAGATTGCGTAACGTCTCTCTCGGAACCCCCTCCGCTTGCGTCTGCCGAGCACGCCGCAATATGAGAGCATATTGAAACCGTTCGTGCTTGCATATCAATGGCAAACGCGACGGCTTTGAAAACGAGCGTCGTGGACGCGTCAGCGTGTCTTAACGCCTTCGCGATGCGTTGTAAACGCGAGTGTCAACCGGCTGGTTGTCGCTGCCAGGATTTGTTTGTATGAATTCGTGCCGTCACAAAATTGGGGGTACATAACGACACAGTCTGGCTATGCCGATGTAGCTGCCACATAAAGCAAAAAACTTCGGTCCGATGCTCTTTTTCTTTTATTGCGATAGCAATCATATGGACACTTCAAGCAGATTTCTGCCGCCGGCATCGCCGTCGTCGTCGTCGCCGCCGTGAGGTTCCGTATGAAGTCCAAGGGTGATAAAATCGATGATGATAAGTGGTTCTTGAGGGAAAGGGAAAGGTTGGCGCTATCTTCTGCAGCCCTTGAGGGAGCACGGCTCAGCGCCAGATAAAATCGTCGCCACGCGCCGTATGTGCGAGTGAAAGCGCGTGGGGGACGCTTGCTTTCACGGAGAGCGAACGCACGGCGGAGAGCAAACGCCACTTCTTCCGTCGCGCGAACGCCGTGGGGGTATGGGAGGGAGGGGGGGGGGGGGGGGCGACGCTCTGCTGCGGCACCAAATGCTTATCTTGCAACCGGGTGCAAGGGGAACTGGCCACTTAATCTCCCATGCGAAAGGAGGAAAGCGGGAAGGCAGCGCGGGAGAGGGGGGGGGCAGCTTCTACTCTGCCAACAACTGTGCTTGTACTTTGCGTCCGTGCAGGCTGTCGCACGCACCGTATCTTCGAAAGCGATTTCCACAGGGCTCTGACCTTTGTATGCACTGTGCCTTTCGCCGCGCAGTTTCCGTTGAAGCGATAGACCGCACGAACCTTCGCTCGCTCATGGCTTATGACACTACACTATTGACACTCACTACACTATTGACAACTCATGACACTACACTATTGTGCATTTAGAGACGGCTGCGTCATCCACTGTGCTATCGTGCAACATTATTTTGATTTAGTACATGGAGGACCAGAAAAGCAAGCAGTACAAAATGAAATTTAAGAACAGTGCATCTTGAAACTTTAACACAAAATACCTAAGATACTTAAGATTCATTTAAGCATACGTATCCGTTGAGCATCGCCGTCGAATCTGGCCGCTGCCTCCTCAGCAGCATACACACTCCTTACATAGTCTCCAGATTCCCGAAAAAAAAAAAAGAAGGGAAAAAAGTTGTCGCAGTTTCACCTGAAAGGCGAAGCATCAATTGCGATAGCAAACTTGTAGAGAGCTATACGGAGTAATGATATTAGCTTTATCAGCTGTATAAACTTGGACATGCAGCAGCATCGGCAACACGCAGAACTGTTGTCGACGCCATCGGCGTTTTGCCCGCGTTCGCTCAAAATGTGTGCGGCGTTGGTGACTGTTGCCGGAGCCTCTGATATAAATAGGCACTGCGTGCCGCAGCTAAACGTCGCCTCCCTTCCCCACGGCCTCTCACTCGTCGAAAGAAGGCGCGTTTGCTCTACATACATGGCGATTGTGAAGGAGAACAGAGACGCCTACTTCTGCAGCCCTTTAGCGAGCACGGCGCAGAACGCGCGTTTGTCCTCCGCCGTGCGTTCACTCCCCGTGAAAGACGCGCCCCTCGCGCCCTTTCACTCGCACATACAGCGTTCGGCGCGCGGCGACGATTTCTTCTCCAAATGACGTCATACGGAACCTCACGGCTACGGCGACGCCGATGGCAGAAATCTGCTTTTGAGTGTCCATATAATTGCTATCGCAATAAAAAAGATATTGTAGATATCGGACTTGCAAAATGTCTATCAGACATCCTGCTCCGCCAGAGACTATGGAAGCCAAGGAGTAAAGTCGTATCGTAAGGCAGCTCACCGGGATTTCCAAGTGAAAGGTAACGAAGTGCATATGATGTGATCGCTAGGTCCTTCTTTTATGTGTTTCTGTAAATACCAATAAAACACAGCGTCCGGACAATCTACGCAACAGTGATCAAATGTTTCAGGCCAAACACAGGCCGCAGTTTGTGGACCACGGAACAAAACAGTTCCTTGTTTGTAACCACACTTAAACTGGAAGTGTTGCTGCACGTAGCTAAAATAAAAAGGTTTCTGTCTCAGAAGGAAATGCACATTTGCCGGACTCGCTTATTAAGCACACCTTGATACCGACGTTGAGCATAAGGTTAGCGATAGGAGAACTAGAATGACCACTTCCACGCATGTCTCAAAGATTGCTTTGCTGTAAGCAGTGAAAACAAATTCCAGACTAAATAGAAGGCTCAAAAATAAGTCGTTTAGACTACTACTTTGAAAAAACCTCAAGGTTCTGCTGGTAGCTCTCTGACAGTTGATGCCACAACAATGTCTAAAAGGTACTTTACTTCGCGAAGTTGCAACAGCTCACGTGAAGGTATGCTTTGAGCTTCGCAAAAGAAAAACAAGTGAGAAATAAGTTGACTGAGAAAGAGGGCAACAAGTCTCAGGCCACCCCGTTCAAGCGGAAGAGAAAGGTTTTCACGCCTCATAGACTCACACCGCAATCTCCAAATGAACGTGACAAAAAGTACGTATCTCTTGCAATCGCAGGCGTGATCAATGTAATGCCTGCAGGTGGTACATGAGGCGGGCCACAAGAAACATATTGCAAGCTTCAGCATAACTAAATAAGGACAGATGTCGATGATACCATGAACCAGCTGTCGAGATAAGCAAGATACGTTTAAAGTAGGGTTGTCAGAATAGTGATTTTTGACCTGGAATACGAACCGAATAGTGCCAGACGCGAGTCGAATCCAATCGAATATCGAATAACTTTCGCATAGCTTCCGAATAATGAACAGCCGTTATCACAATTAATATATAACGATGCTCACATCCCAGCAGTCTCAGAGTTTGCAAGATTCTGTCATTACGTAGTACGTAAAGAAGCGTTGTTTATTAAAGCACAAACGGGGCACTGGGAGCAAACAAGTACTTTTTTCGTGTGCACAGGGCTCTTCAGAAAGCGCGAACGATCGCTCTACAGTCTGAAAAGCTATGGCTACCTAAGTGACGTAACCTGCTCCACTACGCGATTTCTCGTGTATCATGTCTGCACTATGGCCGCAGGGGTGAGTTCACCATACTTTTGCTCCAATGTTATGTTTACTTGGGCTCATTTGACGTTTCGAAATATTCGAAGACTATTCGAGAAATATTCGCATTGACGATTCGATTGGCCGAATCGAATAGGACACTATTCGATTTGTTATTCGAAAGTTTCGAATGTTTGCACACCCCGAGTTAAAATTACTGGCGGAAAAAGGGCAAGGAAAAGATCGATAGAACCGGATTCCTTAGCGGCATAGGTAACGGTGCGAGATAGATTTGTACCGTGGTGTCCCAGCTAACGTTGGCAAAGCCGCTCAATGGAAAAAAAAAACGATTTTAAGAAAGACGGAGCAAGATACAATCATAAGGCCTACGGTGTTCGGTCGGCGGACCCGTGACAACCGACCACCGCAGGTATTATGATGGTATCTTGTACCGCGCTTTTTTTTTAGTCTTTCTTTTTGGTTGAACAGCTTGGCTAACGTCAGCTGGGACACCCTACGAAAGTTTAAGGAAGATAAGTAAGATTAGGGAGACGTACACAATATACCAGGCTGAAAAGCATGTATAGCGTATACATGATTAGCTCAAGCCGGCTAGGTAACCTTTTATTGCGATAGCAATTATATGGACACTCAAAAGCAGATTTCTGCCGTCGGCGTCGCCGTCGCCGTGAGGTTCCGTATGACGTCAATGGAGATGAAATCGTCGCCGCGCGCCGAACGCTGTATGTGCGAGTGAAAGGGCGCGAGGGGCGCGCGCTTTCACGGGGAGTGAACGCACGGCGGAGAACAAACGCGCGTTCTGCGCCGTGCTCGCATAAGGGCTGCAGAAGTAGGCGTCTCTTTCCTCCTTTACAATCACCATATATGTAGAGCAAACGCGCCTTCTTCTGACGCACGAAAGGCCGTGGGGGGGGAGGCGACGTTTAGCTGCGGCGCCAAGTGCCTATTTATATCAGAGGCTCCGGCAACAGTCACCAACGCCGCACGCATTTTGAGCGAACGCAGGCAAAACGCCGACGGCGTCGACAACAGTTCTGCGTGTTGCCGGTGCTGCTGCATGTCCAAGTTTATACAGCTGATAAAGCTAATATCATTATTCCGTATAGCTCTCTACAATTTTGCTATCGCTATTGATGCTTCGCCTTTCAGGTGAAACTGCGACAATTTTTTTGTCACCACCCCGATTTAAAGGGGATGCCAATAAATCATCATCATCACCATAAAGCTCTCGGACGTACTTGCTTTGACTTCTGTTGATAAGTGAGGGTTGTTATTGTGGTACTAGCAGAGAGGCACCACCAGATACCGAATTGACATCCACCCGAATTATAGGACGCTACAAAGGCTGGATGTCAATTTTTAGATGTCAACGGTTTCTCCAGAACTGATTTACCACGTTCAGCGTCCCGGTGCATCGAGTTGTCGAGTAATTCACCCTCGCTCTGCGATCTGCTAGCCTCCTGGTTAGCTCAGATGGTAGAGTGACCATCCTGTAAAGGCGTTGGTTCCGTGTTCGAGCCCCAAACAGGGCGGATTTTTCTTCACCTGCGAGGCTTTCTTGATCAGAAACGCATATGGGTTTACTTCGTCGCTTAGTTCTACAATTCGGGATGTAAATTTTTTTCCCTTTCATGTACTTTCCTCCATCTCGCGGGATTCAGCAGAACTGACCCGCTAACAAAAAATATAAAAAAGAAACAAAGTATAGACAGGATTGTAGTAGATCATCTGATTTGTCATGACTACATGCTAGATGCCAGGCTTTATGGGTACTATCGAAACATCTGTTGCTACAAGATCTTGTCTCATATTTACTGTGCTGTTCGTTTATTTGTTTGTTTGCTTGCTTATTTGCTTGTTTGTTTTAGTGGGTCAAACTGAAAATGCTCGTGTTCGGTTCGGGCTCAGGTTCAGGCTAGTGCATATTTTCTGGTCCGGTTCAGGTTCAGCTCCGGAACAAAAATATAACAGTTTGAACGGGTTCGTACGGGTGTTCTTAATGGTTTGGAAATAAGGATAATATATATATTTTTTACATTACAACGCTTCTCGGCCTCACCCGCTAGTTTATCTGAGCGATAGAGTTTATTTCTACCCTAATACTGTGACGAAAACAAAAGTATAGCTGGTGTCCTAATATTGCGTAATAAATTGAATAAATTGTGTCCGGAAGCGTCCAAGGGTGCTGCGATTTCTCTCCGTAGGCTATCTGTTCCATTAATTGCACCTGTTGAACCTCGCTCGTTCAGATTGAGAGTCTAGTGAGGAACCAAAATATAAAGATTTGGCAACGACAAAGGCCTGCGTGACAGGCGTTGCCCTTACAATGGTTTTTTTTACCTGTGCAGCCTGCAACCAAGGTCTAAGGACGCATCCATGCAAGTTCTGTTAATTCAAATGGCTGAATCGTAGACGTGGTCACATGCGGTTTTTTTTTTGTTGTTTTTTTTCTTGCTTGTTTTAATTCACACGCCTATTGCATTATGCGCTATTGTATCATTGTGTAGATTTCCGTATAGTTGATGGTGATAAATTATTCAATGTCCATGCGGCTCAGCACCCGAAGTTCAGCTATCGAGGTTGTGTTTTTTCTAGTTGTCACATTTTGCGAAGTTACATCAACCTACACTGATCGCCTAGTACCACGAAGTGTCCGCACTAAGTAGGGCAAACTTACGGCACACTGACCTTGGAATTATACATGAAAATGTGCATTTCGTAATCAGTAACCCCCCCCCCCCCCCTCCTCTGTACAAATCTGCGGCCGAGTTCACAAAGCTTCTCGTTAATAAGTGTTGTTGCTGCTGCTGATAATGATGATGAGGAGGAGGGAGGATTGTGATGGTGATGAAAAGTGTTATTCGGCGTTATTTGTATTTTTCCTGAATCGTGGGAATCGTTTGTCGATCGGCTACTGGAAGGCTTTGAACCTTGTTCCAACGCTTCCCTTCTTACCTGCCCTTGCAGAGGGTCCATAAGGTTTTTTTAATTATTTGTCGGACCGGTTCGGATCGGTTTCTCCAGAAAGTTCCGGTTCGCGTTCAGTTCCATGCAAGATGGTGAAAAAATAACGGTTGGGTTCCGTTCCCGTTCGGCTGAAAATAATGGTTCAGCGCCAGTTTACTTTTCAGTTCTCCGGTTCGGTTCGACACCCTGGTTCGTTCGTTCGTTCGTTCGTTCGTTCGTTCGTTCGTTCGTTCGTTCGTTCGTTCGTTCGTTCGTTCGTTCCTTCGTTCGTTCCTTCGTTCGTTCGTTCGTTCGTTCGTTCCTTCGTTCCTTCGTTCGTTCCTTCGTTCGTTCGTTCGTTCGTTCGTTCGTTCGTTCGTTCGTTCGTTCGTTCGTTCGTTCGTTCGTTCGTTCGTTCGTTCGTTCGGTCGGTCGTTCGTTCGTTTACTTGCGATGCCATGCAGTTGTCGTCGTGACACTATAGGATGATCGTCATTCCGGGCGACGACTGCCGCCAACAGAGGCACCCTGCGTTCCAAGGATCCTCTTCCATTCGCCTGCAAAGAATAAGACAAACTGCTTCACTCGAATACAGTCGACACAAAAACAGAGGCGAACAGCGTTTCCGGCAGGATGTGGGCCGGGCACTTCGCGTGCTCAAAACACACACGCTTACGGTGCAGACGTGTCATGTAAGCCATATAATTCGCGCCCGGCACAACCCCGCCGCCTTCACGCCGGTCAGTATACAGCAGAACGCGTTCCCCTCTATTTCGACGTCCTTGCAGTGTTGAAGCCGAGGTCGTCCGTTGCGCAACAGGATCCGGTTGCGCAACACGCCAAGTCACACTGCTTTCGTAGCGTGAGAAAAAAAGTGTGCGGTCGGAAAACGAGTTTGGGAACGACGAGATATGCACCATGGGTATCACACCTGAACGGCCGTAGAAGGAACGACGCTTAGGCGTGCCGAGATTTTTTTGTCAGATATCACTTATCAGCAACCTATTAACCCTTTGACGCCGGAAATGAACCGCAGTTAAGTACCCGTATCTCTACCGGTGCAGTGTGGCGAACCAACGGCCGAAGACTAATTATATGCAGGAATGTACAGGAAACGCGTCTCCGAGACAGGGGTCAGTTTCCCGCTTCCAAAATTGTAAACGCAAGTAAAGCCTGTCTTGCCAAATGCGATAGCAAAAGTTGTGTTTGCCCGCCATGTATTAGTGCATGCTAATACTCTGAGCCCCCCCCCCCCCCCTTTTTTTTTTTCTCAACTCCTTAACGCACACCATTGTTTGCCTGAAATTTACGAAGTGTGTACCGAATTTGCAGTACGTATTTCACTGCAACAACATTTACGAGTTAAGAAATGAAGGTCATCGTGTCATTCATCTGTATCCTTTTCTTCGTTCGTTCTTTCATCACGAGTTAGAACGAATGCAATCAGGATGAATGCGATACATTAAAAGCATCACTTCTCTTCTTTTGTTCCTACGTCAGGGGCATGGTTGGGCAGCCTCAATTGGACAATAAAAAAAAGTTTCGGCAGAACCCTTCTCCCGATGTCTGTTGGCGGTAATGCGTTATCATTTAGAGAGTTTTAGAATAGGGGCTTCAAACTTTTGGGGCCTCTATTCCCTAGCCCCTAACACCCGCAAAGAGCTTTGCGGGTGTTAGCGTTGGGGCGTGCAGGAGTTAAGTGTTTTAGAATATGGCTTTGCGTTTGCGAATAGCGCCTTGCGCTTGCAGCGCCACTACGGTGTCAAAGAGGAACTATTATAAATTTTAAAATAAGCTATATCATTTTACGATAAGAAGAGTAATTTTGACTTTCGTGGTTTTGCGCTTAATTGCATTTGAGAGGTTATTCTATTAGCAGCAACCGATTTGTTGCGCTCAATGTTGAGTAACCAACTTGACGTGCCTTCACCGGCCAAGCTAATCCAGGTTAGACCTACGAGCCATGAAATCGACAATCGAATTCGGAATCAGCGGCGTTTAAGGAATCAATCTTCATTACACACGTTAGTTGAGAGAAAGCTATAACCGCCGTCACTTCTCCTAGCTTACGAACTTCACGCGTTACCACGAGTCGAACCCAGTTTGGTGCTCGTTAGAGCCGTCGCTTCGATGGGTGCCGCCATGTTTGTTGACGCAAAGCTTTTGGGGGTAGCTTTTGGGGCTGCCGGTAAATCAGTGAAATAGCGTGCCCGACGCAAAACCCAAACGCAGTTTGCGTCTCGCGCATGCGCAGTGGTGTCGACGCTTTTTTCTTTGGGGCCCCAAAATGTTTGGGTCCCCTATTCTAAAACTCTCTATTGAATCAATATAACGACACAATGTATTGCCGCCACCGAAGTTAGTTATGCGTGAGGCGGGTACTTCAGCGGGACTCCTCTTTCGCGCTTCCATAAAAAAACCCGGCGCCACCTCGCGCCGGTGCCGCGAAGCCTACATGTGGCCTCCGAAATGCACGGCACGCCTAAGCGTGCGAGTGCTGAGAGGCGTCATGCGACAACCGGGGCTCTTCTCTGTCGCGCTTCTTGCTGGACGCGCTGCGCCGTCTAGTGGCACTGCCGAGAAGTCCGCACGTGGCCTCTGAGACTAGAAGCGTGTCGTGCCGGTGCCTGCGAACGCTGAGAGTTGTTGCCTCCCTTGCCGTACACTCGGTGGCACGTATACTCAGTGACCTAAATTGGCCAGCGGTTCATTGAAGAGCGGCACATACGCAGTGCATTTGTGACACAGCTTACTAAAGCGTCCGGTTGCTGACCTTGAGAGACCCTTGTGACGTACGTTCGATTGCGCTCAGCATCGGATAAATTTAAGGGATCTCTAGTTATTCTAGAGCGGCACATTCCCAGTGGCACGTACTATAGTTACCAAAGGTGCCATCAAATAGTTTCATTGAAGACCAACACGGACCGAACGGCGCACGCCTGCAGTGCTCCGAGTCGGCGTCAGAGAGTTTATTCGGACAGCAAGGTGCCTACCCTCGCCCGCTTCTATACAGGGACCCATATCGGCGTGAAACAGCTTCGTTGAAGTGACGCACGTATGTACACATTGGTACATAGTCGGTGACCCAAGTTGATCACATGGTTACTTTCGATCCCTGTTACCTCAGCACAGCAGCCCGATGCGCTAGCCATTCGACCACGGACTATACCCAGTGACTCAGGTAGGCTGGAAAACGGTTAGATGCAAACATACACACATGCATAGCCACCGGAAAGGGCATGGAATACCCTAAGTATGCTAATGCATTAAAATTACACGCCTCGTGGTGGCATTTGATACTGGTGGTCCAGTGCCGCAACCCGATCGATACACTGGCCATAGGCTAATATTTTTTTAATGGGATTAGCATTCTTACGATAATTGACGCACTTTCTGGTATCCGGTACCCGGCTTTCATAGATTATGAAAAGGCATTTGATTCAGTAGAGATTAGAGCACTGCACGGGCTCGGGCTTACCCGAAAGCCCGGGCCCGGCCCGGCCCGTCGGCCGGGCCGGGCCCGGTAGAACAGTTTTTTCACGGGCTCGGGCCGGGCTCGGGCACGGCGTGTGCTTTTTGACCCGGGCCCGGGCCGGGCTCGGATTTTTTGACGCGGGCCCGGGCCGGGCTTGGGCTTTCTGGTGGTGTGCATGTAACGTGCAGCGAGTTATTCTCGGGCGTCTCAACTCTGAAAAACATTATTTTTCGGTCTCGGGCCGGGTTCGGGCCGGTTTCGAGTCGGGCTCGGGCCTAAGGTAAAGGGGTGGCGGGCCGGGCCGCGGGCGGGTAACGTAGATTATTTCCGGGCCCAGGCTGAAAAATCGGCCCGTGCAGGGCTCTAGTAGAGATACCAGCAGTCATAGAGGCATTACGTAACCAAGGAGTACAGGATGCGTGAATATCTTGGCAAATATGTACAAGGATTGCACAACAGAATTGGTTCTCCACAAGAAAAGTAGGAAGATACCTATCAAGACAGGGTTCGGGCAAGGAGACACAATATCTCCAATGCTATTCACTGCATGCTTAGAAGTATTCAAGCTCTTAGACTGGGAAGGATTAAGAGTGTGGATCAACGGTGAATACCTCAGCAACCTTCGGTTTGCAGATTACATTGTCCTATTCAGCAACAATGGGGATGAATTACAGCAAATGATTGATGACCTTAAAACTAGAAAGTGTAAGAGTGGGGTTGAAGATTAATATGCAGAAGACAAACATAATGTTCATAATGTTCTTGTTCCCTGGCAAGGGAACAAGAATTCAGGATCGCCAGTCAGCCTCTAGAGTCTGTAAAGGAGTTCGTTTATCTAGGTCAATTACTCAGAGGGGGCCCTGATCATGAGAAAGAAACTTACAGAAGAATAAAATTGGGTTGGAGTGCATACGACAGGCATTGCCAAATCCTGACTGTCGTTGAAAAGAAAAGTGTACAATCATTGCATTCTACCGGTGCTAACATATGGGGCAGAAACTTGGAGGTTAACAAAGAAGCTTGAGAACAAGTTAAGGTCCGCACAAAGGGCGATGGAACGTAAAATGTTAGGCCTAACGTTAAGAGACTGGAAGAGAGCGGTGCGGATCAGAGAACAAACGGGGATAGCCGATATTCTAGTTGACATTAAGCGGAAGAAATGGAGCTGGGCAGGCCATGTAATGCGTAGGATGTATAACCGGTGGACCAGTAGGGCTACAGAATAGATACCAAGCGAAGGGGAGCGCAGTCGAGGATGGCAGAAAACCAGGTGGGGTGATGCAGTTAGGAAATTTGCAGGCGCAAGTTGGAATCAGCTAGCGCAAGACAGGGGTAATTGGAGATCGCAGGGAGAGGCCTTCGTCCTGCAGTGGACATAAATATAGGCTGATGATGATGATCGTTTTACTTTCAGGCCAACTTGGCTTGCCGCGTATGTTCCACTGGGTGATGCGTCGCTCTTCAATCAACCTCTCAATCTCTCGCCAACTTGGGTTGCTGTGAACTACCATGAGTGCGAGGTTCTCGTTGCCCGTGCATAGGCGAACAGTTGGCTTCCTAGCACGCGGCCTAGCACTGGGTCTGTGCCACGGTGTATGTGCCGCTGTTGAATGAACCTATTTGACGCCGACTTGTGTGACTGGATTACGTGCCCTTGGTATATATGGGCCGCTGTTCATAATTATCGTCATGACATGCTGTGCGGTGACGATATATGCGGTGACAGTGACCGACTGTGATTGTGTGTCTGTGCTCCTTTTTTTCTTTATTTCTACTTTGCTGTCACTTTACCTCCCCTCTCTCCCCAGCGTAGGGTAGCAAACCGGATCTTCCCATCTGGTTAACCTCCCAGCCTTTCCCCTTTCTTCTGTCTATCTCACTAGAAAACATGGCATCACTAATTACGCACGCATCGTAAACACAAATTGCTAGTCGCATTAACGTCGCCCGTAATCTCCAAATGAAGGATGCTCCGCCAATATTGGTGGTATTTATTGCAGCAAGTAGGTAAGTGATAACGCCTGATCAGCAAACCACTGATACCCGCAATGACGGACGCAATAACACGAAAAAAAAAAAAAAAGCACGAAGCGTACATAGTAAGAACACTCAGGATGGTGGTCAAATTGACGCAGTCACACATATAGAGGGGACACCGTCAAATATAGTGATTCACACTTTCATTTTGGGGGTCATTACACGCCAAACGTCCCTGACATTGCGCTCGACCCTCTCCGATTCTATACAAAAAAAAAAAAAAATTGCGGTGAATCATTTTGCTGTTTCACCTCATAGACTAGCTTTGCAAGAAAACAAAATTTGTGCTTGTTTTTCTATCTGTTTTTTCTATCTGAATGTTGATAATGAATGGTGTTCTATCGTGCAAGGGCCAGACATGGCCGTGACGTCATGACGCAGTCACCTCGTGGGTAACAAAACCAGAACTGCTTCGTAGTAACAAGTATGATGGTGAATTATTATTTATATAGTGCTCTGGTGGCTTTCCAACATTTCCGCTACCGTTCATTCAGTCGGTAGCTTTGTCAAAGCAAATGAATAAATAAATGACTAAATAAATAAATAGACAAATAATATTTAAAGGCCAAGTCTGAAACCTCATGTCAGTGCTCCTTCCATACCGGTGATGGATGACCGTGCACGTGATGGTCTCCCAAACAGCAACGCTGCTTGTTGTGACATAAACCACCAAGCGAATTCCCTCTCGTCCTGTTGTTCCGTTTACCATTTATCCTGAATTTGTGACAGCGGCTTAATTTGGACTCCAAAAGGTACACGTCGTATATCTCCAAGCGTATCACGCGGCCATACAGAACAATCCCACGTCACGCTTTCATGTAATCATACGCGCAGCGGGCGTTCTGATAAGTCATTTCCTGTTTGCGTTTCAATTCAAGCTGGTGACGTCCCACACTTCCATGCAAGGCTGACGTGACGGCCACTGCCGTGCTGCGTTGTCGCCATAATTTAAGCAATGATCATTGCAGAAAGGACAATTTCACACTTTTCCAAACGGTTCGTTGAAGGAAGCGAGTGGAGGGCCAACTGCGGCGCCCAGCCTGGTCTGCTCTGACGAGAGCACGTTCCATAGCCGTGGACTCGAACTGTCCAATATCAGCGGCTGGTATTTTGATGCTTTACAATAATTGGCAGAGAGGGGGGGTCTTTAACCAATCGTAGAGAAGGCTGCATGCCTAGCATGCTTCCAGATGGATCTACAGTCGAACCGGGAGGATATATCGAACTCGGATATAACGAATTATCGTGTATAACGTATAGCTGTAAAATCCCCTTGAAAAATTTCTCTATAGAGATTTTATTTTGTATATCGAATTATTCGTATAACGAACTATTTCGCGATCCCCTCCGAGTTCGACAAATCTGGGTTCAACTGTAGGATAAAAATTGAGGTGATGCGCGCAGTTCACTACACAGATATACACAATATAAACAAAGCACAACACTCAACCCTCGACTAAAGTGTTTCATTGAGACCAGTGTCGCTAAGGAAACACAAAAGTGCCTTCGTGGCGCGAGATGCACAGGCGCTGCTAGTCCATGGACCAATGACGTGTCTCAGTTCAAACGAGGACAGTTGGTGAATGATCAGTGCGGACATTAAGGCCGTTCTTTGTAGTGTATATACAGGGTGTCCCAACTATCATGCACCAAGATCTAAAAATATGCAAATGCCACGTGGCTGGACAGAACCAAGGTAATGTTGTTTGCCGTTGCTTGGAGACACTCAGATTGTTTCTTGACTTCCGCCTAAGTACATAATTAGTCTTCATGCACTTCCCGAATATTACTATTCGATTAAAAGTGACAATTAGAAAATTGCAGAGCAACATGAGAAACTCCCGATACAGCTTTCTGTTGCTAAATACGCGCTACATAAAAGTGTTTTTTTCCGAGCGTGAAAGAAGCCCGCGAATACACGCAAAACTGCCGCGCGACTGGCCGCTCGAGGCACCTTGCGTGCATTCGCGGGCTTCTTTCACGCTCGGAAAAAAACACTTTTATGTAGCGCGTATTTAGCAACAGAAAGCTGTATCGGGAGTTTCTCATGTTGCTCTGCAATTTTCTAATTGTCACTTTTAATCGAATAGTAATGTTCGGGAAGTGCATGAAGACTAATTATGCACTTAGGCGGAAGTCAAGAAACAATCTGAGTGTCTCCAAGCAACGGCAAACAACATTACCTTGGTTCTGTCCAGCCACGTGGCATTTGCATATTTTTAGACCTTGGTGCATGATAGTTGGGACACCCTGTATAAGCCTGCAAGCGCAGATAAGGCGGGCAATACATCTTCCCCGCACTTTGAATGCGCGGGGCACAGTGGTGACCTTATATTCGTTTGATTTCAAATAGGAAAATACTTTGTGCTTGCCACGTTTAGAGGAGTTCGGTGCAGAGCCGACCTATGGCGCCGGCTACACGCCATGCGAAATTCACCCGTAGTACGAATCCGTCCGTACTATAAGGTACACCATTGAGACCCTATGTTTAAAGTAGTGTAACAGTACCTCTGTGGCGCGAAGTGTACAGGCAGCGTAAGCCCATGGGTGATGAAGATGACGATTCATTATACGCTTGCTATAAAGCAATATGTGTTCGGTAGAGCTGTTACAAAGTGCCTTAAAAAAGACACTTACAGAAAACACCTGTTGAGTCTGTTTCATCTTACAAATATCTCGGTGTTCGTATTTCTACTAGCATATCATGGAACCATCATGTGAGGTACATCATCGCCAAAGCTAACCGTTCACTTGGGTGCTTTCGAAGAAACTTCTATATGGCACCCCCGTCACTTCAATACGCACCATCTGGGAACCCGCTGATACTACACTGACAAAGAAACTTGAAAGATTGCAGAATCGCTCAGTTCGCTCCATCTTATCCAATTATGACCGCGCAGCCAGTGTTACCATGGTGAAGTGGCTACTTGATCTTCCAGAGCTTACAATTCGGCGTAAAATAGCCCGGCTCGCTCTTTTTCATAAAATTTACTATCCCAACAATCATCTTCGTGATCAGTTCATTAAGTCCCCTCCTTACATATCATCTAGAATTGACCACTTCCAATAAGTTGGTATTCCTCGTTGTAGAATTGCGACCTGTTCACGCGCATTTTTACCTCGAACCACGTCCGAATGGAATCAGCTGCCAGAAGCAGCTCCTACTATCACGGATACATCGCGCTTTGAGAGCTTTTTAAATAACATGCTTAACATTGCTTAATTATTTGTACCTGCAGTTTGTTGTTCTGTTTTAGCTTGGTTGTTTTTACGTTTACATCTTGAAATTGCTCTGCTTTTTCGTAGTAGCAGCTTTCATTTTTTTTTTCATTTTCCTATTAATTTGTAGATTGTTCATGCTCCTTATTATTAGTACTGTATCAACTGTTTTTCCAATTTCGGTCTGTAATATGCCCCTCCCCTCTGTAATGTGCAAATCCTGAGGTTAAAATAAATAAACACCAGCGGCGAACGCTACGTTTCTTTCTTTTTTTTATTTTCATGACATGGCAACATGAAAGATAACCGAGCAAAAATGTAAGTTGCGCAATTGTCACGCTATAACAGAAGCAGACATAACACTGTAGGCAGAATATTTTAGACGAGGCTGTAGGAATAGTGTGTAGCATATGGCTCAGTGAAATAAAATTTTGGACTAAGTATAAACAAAGAACGTAAAACGTAAACCGACTTCGCATTATTTGAACTGTCTTGCATATAGTTCATGCCGATAGGCATGCGACATCTGTTATCGTCGCAGAGTTATACAGTTGTAACCACAACACTCCGCATTTATTATTCAACTTTCTTCACAATTTTCAAATATTTTGACGGCTAGAATAAAACATCCAGCTTGAAGAACTTCACTCACATAGGGCGACTAACGGAAACACTCGGGCGTTTTTTTTTTTTTTTTTTCATTTGTTCAAAGTTTAATTTACCTCTTGAAAACACTTACAAACGTTCATCTCTGCCACAGTACAATCTTAGAGGACAGGTACTCATTATCTCTAAACACGAAGAGTTTCAGCAACGGCTCGCTTCGAGGTGAGTGTAGGCGGTACGCGACAACGAGCTCATTGCACCTATTTCCTCTGCACGTTCGTTGCTCGTGGAGCTCTGCACAACGTGTAAGAAAAAAAAAAAAAAAAACACCGGTGCGGATCAAAAGTTGAGCAACGCCCGCGCAGGTATAAGATGGCGGTTGGTGACACCCAAAAATTAGCCAAGCGCGTTACCGGCCCTTTCCCTTCTCAGTGATGCCTCCCCCAACGGCAACGGCGACTTCTACCACTGCCGTCGCAACGGTCGAGACGCGACGGCGCGTTTCAAGTGGCGGAAACAATTAGTTTCCGTCTGCCTCACCCCTGGACGCGTCGGTGGTTTTCTTCTTCGTCCGGTCTTTTCTTGCGAGTCGAGAAATGGGACGGGAGGCGGTGGTCGCCGGTCCAGAGGAAGCACGGATTACCGATGCAGAACGTGCGCAAAAGAGCAGCGAAAGCGTGTACGTTAAGCCGGAAGTCACGTGTGAAGCCAGAGAAGGTGAAGAGAGAGGAAGACCCTTCCCGAAGGAAGGCAGGCATCGCCGACTTTCCGGCGCTTCCGGTTCACACGGTCTTGCACCCGCTGCCGTCCCGTGCCGTCCCCCCCCCCCCCCCCCCTCGCATCTTTGCGCCAGGAATCTCGTTGCCTCCGGACGGTGACGACTGAAAAAGGAAAACTGTCTCACGTCAACAAGCGGCGACCCGCCGGACGGAGTCGTGGACCACCGAACCGTCTCTCCTTGGCCGTCCGTGTGCCGCACGGCCCTGTCTTTCCTTTCCTTCCCTCCCCCGTTTTCTCGTCGTCGTAGTACTACGAGACGTGACGAGCCGAGACGCGGTCACTCACGACCAGCGTACGCAGCAAACTCCATTCTGGCCCGGTCGAGGAAAATGAAAACGAACGTGGCTGCGCTCGACTGAATGAGCAACGACGACGACGTCGCCACGTTCGCTCTTTGTTGTTTATTTTGTTTTTCTGTTTTTCCTTCCTCGAGGTAGCTGCGACGGGAATGAGGACGCGACACGGCGCTACGCTGCGCCGCTCCTGCTAGCGTAACGACGCCGTCGCTGCCTACCCCCCCTCCCTCGTCGGCGAAACGATCGGCCGAGACAAACGTGGCACCGGCCGAAACGACGACGACGTCGTAGTCTGGCGAAGCGCTTTGTTCGCAGGACGTTCGTCCCCTTGGGGGGGTCGAGACAGCCCCGTCGTCAGTGTGTGTGTCCGAAACACGCTCTCGATGTGTGACGCAGCCCCCTCCCCCCTTCTGCGAGCGCGCGGCGGCAGCGTACCTTGAATGGTTTCTCTTCCCGTACGCGCGTTCATTGACGAAAAAACGGGACGCGCAGCGTCACTCCATTGATTGGCAGCGCCGCCTGGCGACGGCCATGCGCCGCACGCCGCCTCCGCACGACGTCCTCGTTCGCTGAGCAGGAAAGCGCGCGTGGTCTAAAAGAAAAAACAAAACAAAAAACGCCGACGACCAGCGATAATAAAACAGAAATCAAACGAGGAGGTGGGGGGTCCGAAGCCGCCCCACGAAGGCTTCGCGAAGACCTCGCAAGAAAAAAGCCGTGCCCCGGCGCATTCGCGCGGTCGAAAAGAAAACGCGTGGGCAGAGCTTGCCGAAACCGTGGCAGCCGCACCCTCCTCCGGCGCCCGCGCACCACCTACGCGCGCGGCGCGCGCGCCATCTTGGATTTCTGCGCGGGGGAAGTGGGCGGAGCCTGCACCGCGGCCATCGGGAGCTTTTCATTTTTTTCCTCTGCTTCCGCAGTCGTGACGTCGCTCACTCCGGCGGAACGCGAGCGGCCCGCCGTGCGCGCGCTCGGTGCCCATTGGTCGGCGGGTCCGTGACGTCACCAGAAGCCGCGCGTACCCTGTTCGGCCGCTCGCGTTCCGGCGCGCCGCCGAAGCAGCCGGCAGACAACCTCCAGTGCCCGCAGCAATGGCGGTGGAGCCGCGTTGAAACCTGCGTTCATCCGCTCTGCCGAGCCGTGCGTGCGTGCGTGTGTGTGTGAGCGCGCGCGCAAGGAGCGTGCGGTGAAGCCTCGTTGTTCATCGCTTCGTCGGTGGTGTGTCGTACTCGGCGAATAAGTGCCGGCCCATGCGTCCTCCTCGGCCGGCGGTAGCACCATGCCTTCCCGCGAGCTGTCGACGAGCGTGATGAGCGGCTCGTGCCCGACCGTGGGGCCCGACTGGGTCGCGGCGAGGGTTCGCGAGCCGGCGGCGCCCGAGTCGGCGCTGCTCCTGCTCGACTGCCGGCCGCCCGACCAGTTCGCGCGGTGCCGGTTGCGCGGTGCGCTGGGCGTCAGCCTCCCGGCGTCGCTGCTCGTGCTCAGGCGACTGTCCAACGGCAAGTTGTGCGTCTCGAGCGTCCTCAGGGACGCTCGGCAGCGCGACGCCTTCGAGGCGTGTTACCGTCAACTGCCCATCGTGCTCTACGACGCGGACGGCAGCTACGCCGACGTCCAGGTCACCGGAGTGCTTGTTCAGCGGCTCCGCCAAGATGGCTGTCAGGTGTTCTGCCTGCAAGGTGAGAAGAGCGCCCCGAACGTAATTCCTCTGCCTGCTCGCCAGTGTGTGTTAGTGTGCGTACGGGAGTTAAGAGCGCATTGCTATCGCTGCAGCCTCGACCGTGACCCCCGCACCGTTCTGCCGAGTCCCGCTATTCGCGCATTTGGATCGTCGCATTTCACTCGAATGATTTCATTGATTCTCCCTTGGTTCCCGTTACATCAACAAGCGCAGCCGTGTTACGTAGAACGTCGAAAAAGTAAAACGAGAAATAACGAAACAGACGACCTCGGTGGTACGCCAACTATGGTCGGTCGTGTCGAGTGGTTGGTTTCTCCGACCCATATACTGTTCGACACGGTTTCCCACACCGTGACTCGATCCTTCGAGTGTGCTTTCAGAAGACGGCGTCGCCTTTAGTATTCGCTTATGAGGCGGCGACGCCCGAGCGAGCGCCGATCTTTTACAAGCGTAACGCAGCGCCCGTGCTGCCTGCCGACCTCTCCCTCACCTGTGCTAGCGCTTGAATCGAGCAGGTACCTACACACTACGCTCGCCCACGCGGCGTCAGAGCGCTCTTTTGCCTCCATTAATGAAATCGCTGGGGCCGGTCGGCCTTGGACGAGACTCTACGTCCTTGTCCCACGCAGTCGAGGTGGCCCGTAAACAGCGAGCGCTGCCCGTAGCAGGCGTGAACCAGCTTCCGTTCGCTCCGCTCTCTCGCTAAAACGTACCCCGAACCGAGCGGGACTTTGCTCGAGCAGTTGTCGAACGTGTTCGCTCTTCATTCGCGAATATCAAGGAACACCTTGTTTCTTTGATGTGACGGAAGGATTCTGGAATCATTTAGTATGCTTGCGTGTTTTGTGATTGTTGGGGAAAGGGGTAGCCTCAATCTCTTTAACTGTGTCTCGGGGTAGCCGGCTCTTAATGTTGCCCACCTCTCCCGTTTGTCTCCAGTCATTACAGACGAGCGAGCATGTCGAACAATTGATCTTTCGTGGAAGCGGTCGTAGCACCTTTTCAATACTTCGATGGAAAGTTACCTTGCCGCTCATAGCGTGAAGTGATTTTTTTTTTTTTTTTTTAAGCTAAATGTGACCCCGTTGGAACAGCGTAAACGCCTACTATTGCAGGTATAAGGAGGCAGTGGACACAGCTCCTGCTGTGTTTTATGAGCTAGTTACGATGTTCACCTGTGCGAATCTGCAACCCAGGCCAGTCTTAGAGACAAATCTAAATCCGTGTGCTTATAACGATTCTTGGACTGTGTCCCGACGAGTTGTAGCAGGCGCAGAAACCGGCATAGCGGGCTGGGCTACAGTTTTTGAAGTCGCAGTCGCCGTTTGTTTGCAAACGTGGTATCCACCCCTGCGCGCAGCCATGGTTTTCTCTTTCCCCTGCGTAGCGTAGGAACCCGGAGTTTTGATCTCACTGACTTTTTTTTTTTTTTTTTTCTGGCCGAGGCAGTTGGGAGGGGGATGAGGGTCGCCTTTAGGTGTCGTAACACCCTCGGAGATTTTGCTGGTAATCGTAAGAACACACACCTAATAACGAGAATCGCGTCGCTAGAAGCTTAGAAACACTCCTCGTAGCAGGTTGAGCACCCCTCCCCCTGGAAGGAGATTTCTGGCTCCTCTGCGGTTTATGTTCCATAGCAGGCGCTGAGCGATGGTTGAAGCATTTCAGAATTGAAGAATTAATTTGATGGTTTTCGTCGACGATTAGTTGGCGCAAACAATAATATCTGTACAAACTGCACAGCGGTAACTTTTTCGGCACCCGAGATCAATTGATGTGGTCGAGATTCTAACGTCTGTTCTTCGAAGTGGCGAACAGTGGAGGAGAGTGACAACTACAGTGAACTAGAAGTATCCAATATTTTCTAGTGCACTGTAGTGACAACGTAATCGTGCGCTGTTCGTGTCTTTACAATGGCCTCAGAGATGCGGTGGTCCATGCATGCTGGTCTCGGAAGCCATTTTTGTTTACAAACACACAGTATGTCTATAACCGACCTGAGCGGTCTATCACTCCGAATGACTCAATCTGCGTGGCTACACCGAGTCACTACGTTGCATGCTCAATCGTTCTGCACCATACGCCGTTTACATATCTTACGACACTGGTTGAGCATTTTTGAGTCTCGAACAAACAAGAAAATGAATACGTAAAGCAGTAGACGAGGCAGATCCCGAAGACGAAAGCTGTGCCGATACGGTGTAATCAAGGTTCGTCCTGTTACTTTTGCACGATGCGTGGTCCAGCCGAGAGGGTTTTAACGGCCATCGTAACGCTGGGGGCCAATCCTGAGGGTAGTTAAACGTCCCGGCGCTGACCAATATGTGCACCCAGCATCACGCATCAGCAGGTCCACGTCGCTCTATTTTATATGTGTAAATAGTTGTATCCTCCCTCCCGGGTCCCTCTTACGTGTTATGACGTCACGGTAATCTCGGTAGCGTCGGGTCTAGCATTAAATTAGCTTACACGCGTTTCCCAATCTTCGTACACTTGCGTCATCCCATCGCGTGCTTTCAAAAGCGCCAGGTATAGAGCGTCTACAACCTCCAAAATGTGTGCCATTAGTATACTACCTTTTGTTTTTTTTAATTGAAGGAGTGTTCCCGTTAAGCGTGGCGGTGCTGTACGTGCGTCGTCTGCTGCGTCTAAATGCACTTCTGCGCATCAACAACCCAGAGAGCAGAGCCGTGGAAGAAGCGAGGCCTTATAGTTATAAGGTTTCGCCGTTTTTCTTGTTTTTTGTAGCGCGAGGGCCGGAGAAGTGTCGGTTGAACCGAGAAGGAGCAGCGCTGCTCATTCAAGCCAGTTTCCTTTCCCCCCTCCCGCTGCTTTTCGGGGTGAACGTTCTCTCGCTCGCTGCCCCCGCTGTGTTAGTGAGCGTGTGTTGGCGGTGGTGGTGGTGGCGCCGGTTTTTTTAGCTGCCCCGACGCAAGGGCCTCCCTCCCTCCGCTTTTCGTTTCGACGGCGAGCGATGCATGCGTCGAAGACCGGCGCGGAGACTCGGCCTTTTCCGAGGCTCCGTTCACTCGTACGGTTTCGAAGCATTATGATGCAAATATTATTAATAATAAAGTCGTATAGAAATAGACCTGTATGCAAACTGTAGTGCGCTGCGGCATATTGGAGGTTCGGAGAAGACGACTCGGGTTTGTTGGAAGAAATCAAACACTTTTGACTGCTTGATTTCTTCATAAGCGTCAAGCCGCATGTGTTTTTGTGAACAAACAGTTACGGCATAGACGTGGCTTCCGTGACCGGCGTGCGCGGGCTATCCGATCTCGGAGGCTATTTTCCCTAGGCACGACAAACAGCAGACGGCCATGTTGTCACTAATCGCCTCCGCTGTTCGCTACTTCCAAACACAGCCTTTAGAACCTCGTCTGTGAGTGCAGTGCTTCGTCTGTGCGTTTTCTTTGCCTAGGTTTATACGTAAATCGCGCTGTTCAGCCAAGCTATTGCAGTTTCCTACAGAAATGACTTATAAATAACAAGTGCACGGATTTGTCTAGTACTCGTGCTTGGTGGCTTCAGACCTTCTTGAGCTTGTATTTATTCGGCTTCGTGTGCCTTTATTGGCGTGAATTTTGAAGCAGTGTGACGTTTCAAAGCCTTGTGGTCGCGGAAACTCCGCTCCATCGATGGTACATAAGTTCCGATCTGTGACACTTTCCATGCCTAGTAGTTGACGTCATGTTTTGTGACAATTATGTCTGAAACCTAAAGTTACATCGAATTTCGTGACGCGTACCATTCTTTAAGAGGAATTCAACAAGAAATAGATGTAGTCACCCTATGATGGTGACAGCTATTCCTGTTCGCATAGCAGAAACACTACTATTGCCTTCCTGTCATAAATGACGCGCGATTTTTTTAGTGACAAGTGAGTTGCGTGGCTTCCTGCATGTATCTTGCTGTTGCCTTTTATATATATGGCGCGTGTGCCTACGAGGGGCAATCAGTCATGATTCGCAGCGGAAACACAATGCGATCTCTTCTTTCCTACGGCTTAGTGGTACGTATTACCTGTAGTAAAAATACTGCAAAAATAATCGAAAAGTGACTGGGCCAATTTATGACGAAACCGCCAGAGATTAAAAACCGCGAATAAGAATGCATGTTAATAATACGAAAATAGGTGTGTAACGTGTCAGCCACCCTGGTGTAGCAACGATTTAGTCACGTGCAAAATGCATACACGAAACGGAGTGCAGTTGGAGATACAAAAATTAAAAAATAAACACTTATTCAGCGCGGGGCTGAAACGGTTCGCTCGCTCGTCGAAGAGAACCGCTTTCAACCCCATCGCGTCTTTTCTTATGCCTGTCATGTCCCGGTTCCTTCCTTCCACGGCGCTCCGTCTTTCTTTCTGTCACGAACCGTAGGCTCCGGGGACGCACCGTTCCTTTTTTCCCACGGCTAGCGACCCCCGGAGTCCGGGCTACGGGTCGTGTTTTTATTTAGACGGCGCGGGAGTCATTTTAGGACGCGGCTGTCTCTTTCTTTAATTTT
Source organism: Dermacentor silvarum (assembly GCF_013339745.2). NCBI lineage: Eukaryota > Metazoa > Arthropoda > Arachnida > Ixodida > Ixodidae > Dermacentor > Dermacentor silvarum. The sequence continues at coordinate 115,102,930 of NC_051163.1, forward strand.
TTATTTATTTATTTTTTTTTTTGCATTTCCGTTCGCATGTCGCTCGGTTGGCGATGAATAACTTGTCCTTTGCGTCACGGCTGCGCGCATACACCCCACAGGGTAAAAGGTCTTGTACCCTCAGCCTGCCTCCCCCTCTCATGTTGATGATTTGTCGGGCTGTTACGAAGCGAATTGCGCAGTAACGTATGGTAAAATGCCAACGCGTCGTTATCATTTCCGTATCGAACAAAGTCAACGCGAGAAAAGGGATTCTGTATTTTTCGTCTGTCCGACTGTGTACATTGTCTTCTGTTTGTGACCGTTTTGTTTTCGTTGTCGTCTGCGAGCTGCGGCAGTGTGCAGGTGTCGTTTGTAGCAGACGGCAGCGTATTATCTTCTTTCTTTCTTTAGCGCATTTTTTGTTCAACGCGCTGGGTTTAAATACGTCGCGCAGTTTTGTGGTCACCCGAAGTTAACCTGGCTATTTGCGGCGACGAAGCGAAGAAACAAAGAGGGGGGGGGACAAAAAAGAAAGAAACCAGGTAAAAAAAAAAAAAAAAAAAAACGCGCGCTGTGTTTTCGTTGTGCTTATGTTTATACTATACACAAAGTGCACGGTGTGTGTCGTCTGCCGAAGACCGTTTTCTCGGCGAGTCGTTTCAACGCGCCGTTTTTGGCGACTGCCCCGAAAGCTGTCTTCCCCCACCATGCCTCGGTGAACTTGTGACGTCATTTCGGAACACGCACCCCACCTGGCCCGCTGGTTTCGTGTGCCGTCGGTAATGCAGTGTAAATGATCCAATCGCTCATGCTGTTTAACCCCTTACTACACGATTTTTTTTAATTTCTCGTGGAAAAATGGGGCAAGCCTTTGCTTAGGCCAAGAATGCCTAAACGAACCTCAGTTTTGAAAACGAACACATGGTTGCAATTTTATGAGCCAGTATTATTGCGTATCATATATGATACTCCCTAGAGTTACGGGTGTATTTTATGACCAGCAGAAATACTTTGAATTGCAGAAAACTTGGAACTTGGTTTTAAGATGAAGTGGATACTTATTGCAGCTCCAGTTAATGCGTTTCCTTAAAATGTGATGACGCCATCCTACATTAATCAATTAATAGCCTCGGTATTTTAGCCGTAACATATATCTGTGCAAGCCTTGTCTCATACTTTACATATAACTGACCTAAATAAGTGACAAGTTGAGTAAGTCGTATCTGTACATATCGAATGAAGTTCTCAACTGTCCCCCATCCCCACTACTTCGCTTCTCGTTTTATCGTGAGTACGTTTTATGAGAAATAGATGATCGATTAATGAGATCTGTGGAACTCGGGCTGCTGCTCACTCGAGAGATATACTGGCAAAACGACCCGGGTCGTTCACTCTCACATTTAGTTGACACTGCTGTTCCAAAAGAAGGCCAGTGACGACACTTTATTACGTTGCGCGCGCCCGTGTAGGTAAGGGGGTGGGGACATTTGTTTCATTTATATCGTCCGACTTGACCGGTACTGTCGTCCGACGGATACACCATTCATCACCCTAGCGGCCGGGTGTCGTTACGAGCGGAGGAGAGCTCGACAAGTGTGTCCGCACGCCTTTCTGCCTGAAAATGTCGCGACCCAGTTTTATGCGATGGGTCGGACGTGACTAAGAACGCTCCTGCATTAGCGCACAGCTGTGTCGATCGCGCTTCTCTGAATTCACACCTATATAGTACGCTGTCGTGTGCGGCACACTGCGGGGGATATACCGGGTGATTTCTTGTTGTTGTTTCCCCCCCCCCCTCTTTTTTTTTCTTCTTTAATACGAATAGCATCCGTTCCATTGCAAGACCAGTTTGCTTTCCGGCTATTTGGACCATTAGCTATCCCACCAAAAATGTGGGCCGCTCCCGAAGGTAGTGCAGTCACGTTTCCGCTTTTGCTGAGCGGAAGCGGGGCTAGGCGGATAATAAAGGCAAGAGATTTTTCATAAATAATTGACATATATTAGTCTAAACGTGGTTAATTGTTATTTTAATTACTCTACTTTGGGGCAAATGTTGCAGTTGTGAACTAGTCTCAATTCCGGTCTGCTTCGTAGAAATTCTAAGACTGGCATCACTTTCCACATGTGCCATCACCGAACATTTTTCCAATGGTGTACTCAATAAGCACAGCAATTTGCCTTCGACGTAGGCGGACACACTGCCACGGGGCGCAACAATTACTATTATTAAGAACTATTCCGGAACTAGTGGTTCTCTTTTCGCCACAACACTGCGCAGCGTTAGTCAGAGCCGCTCGATAATGGATGCGTATGGATGAGAGCGCGAAGCGCACCGGTTCTTGTGACGTTCGCTATGACGTCATCATCGAGCCCGTATGGAGAGCTGACTGTATACACTGCTGTAATGACTCACTAGCAACGCTCTGAATGGATGACGTGTGCGACTGGCTCCCTGCACGCCCTGAATTCGTGACTCGTTTCCTGTTCCGATCGGCAGGGTGCGCCGAGCGTGACAGATAAAGGGTTCGCTCGTTTGTATGCGCCGCAGCCTGATTCCAGGACAGGATGCAGCCAACGTAAGGTCAATGATCCGAGCGTCAGGAGTGCTGCGGGAGAGAATGATCAAAAAAACAAAATGAACAAGAAGCCGTGATTTCGGTGCGAAAATAAATTGCCTTTGGAGTATGCGAGTATTTGGGGGAAAGGAGGGAAAATTGGAGAATAATAAAACAATACGATTACGAAACAAAGGTTCATGTGATAGAAGAGAACGTCTTCTCTTAGGTTGGCTTATTCAGGCCATTGTCCTTCAAGACCCCCGGAGGGGATATTACATAGAAGGGGTGCATTTTACATATATTCCACATAGTTTACACGTCAATAGGTATAGCCAGTGATCAGTCACGCGTTGCTGGAACGAGCACGGCCAGGTAATGGCAACATCATGAAGGCTGCTCCAGTCTTTGGGAGTTCGAGGAAGGACGCGGTTGCTTTACACTGGGAAGGAGGGAGACGATGATCTTATTCGACGATTATACCGGCCCCCTTTGTGGACCCGCCCGTAATATCCTGTACATACGCGGGTCTATGAGCCACACGTCCTCCGATAGGGCAGGGAGCGCGCCCCGTCCGGATGTGTACGTGTGTTCATCCGCACGCAAACCATACGCGGCCGCCTTATCGTCGCATACTGTCCACCAGGGCCGATCTACTTGCTCCTCTCTCGCGCGTACGCCTTCTATCGGCGGGTCTCCGCAGGGATGCCGTCATCTATACACACGTAGATGCACTTGCCCGCGGAACTGTCTTCTTCGTTTATCAATAGTTTCTTGGACTTCGTGTCTACGGCTCGAAGCGAGAGCGTGGCCAAGCACCTCTGTTTACGCACTGTAGCCGACTCCCCGAAGCGAGAAAGGTACTCCTCGCACCCAATGTTTTTTTTTTTTTTTTTCGTAATTGTGGCGTTTTGGTTTCGGTTTCCTTTCGGCCGCACGTGATACTGGGGAGAGCGAGTCGTGCCTATAGTGTGTGTCCAACTCGCGGAGTCGTTCGTGCCTTCTACCACCGGAAGGAGGCGAAAGAAAGTGGAAGGGGCCCGCGTTTGTCCTCTCTCCCCCCCCCCTCCCCCTGATCCTTCTCTTTTCGATCTGTAGCGAGCTGGTCGCGCTCTGGCGCCGCGGTGTCAATGACCTCCTTTCTCAGCCACCCACCCCCTCCCCCCATCTTCGCCCCCACGCTCTCCGATTATTACGCAGCGGTGCTTCATTCGTGAGCCTCCCCCCCTCCGGCCTTTCACCCCTTTTCCTTCCGCAGCTCCGTAGGTGACGTGCCCTCAGCAAGTTGAACCGAGATCGAGTTGTGGGGGGGGGGGGGCTAGACGCGGATGTTTCACTCGCGCGTACGCACTTGCCTTCGCTCATTTAGGCGCCAACCATTCGTGTTTGTTTGTGTGTTGCTGTTTTGCGTGGTTGAGAAGACCAGTGTGTGCGAGTGCGTGTGTTGCTGTACGGAAGGGAGGGAGAGGAGGGTCCGTGCGGGTTTTTGTGAACAGCGACCGTGTTGTGGATGCCGCTCGCAACAAGTGTGCCAGGGGAGAGAGAGAGAGAAACTTGGCATTGTTTTTTTTTTTTTTTTTTTCTGTAGTGAGAGAAGCTTCTATACGCAAAAGAGAATCCCGTAGTCATTTTCGTGTTCTCTGGAAGCCCTATTTCCGTTAATTTCGTGGGTGTTGGTTGATTACTGGAAGAGAGAGTGAAGGCATAACCTTCCACGTCTGAATTTCGTCAGTAGACCCCAGCGCCGGTACTGTGTACTGTGACGTCACGGATTTCAATGTGTTTCTGGATTTACAACGTTATGGCTCAGTAAATGTTCTCGAAACTTGCTAACTTCAGTGTCTCGCTCCTTTAGTCCATCTTTACGTAAACCATGAAAGATTATAGAGGTCGAGTTGACGCCTTGAAAACTAGGACTAGCTAGAGCGGCAACTTCGTGGCGACGTCGACGACCGTCTTTTCTTGCGCATCAAGCCTCCTCTAACGGCAACAATGATTTTTAGTTTTCTATAAAGTTAATAATTTACTATTATATAACTCAAGTGATTTCTCTATTCAGTGTCATTTTAATATAGCCGATGTACATGTGCCTGCTAATGCAAGCACGAAAAAGAAATGACAGAAAAAAAAGCAATGAATCCAAATAGTAAGTAGCAGGCGTGCCTGCGCTGCTTCTATTTCACGGCGTTGCGAGACGTGTTCTGTTGCGTTTAGTGTGTTTTAATGTTTTCCGTTACCTTCTACGTGCATTTTTGTCATGTCGATATGTACGGTCGGCGACCGACGGTCTGGTGCAACTCTATCTGCGTCCACTTTTGCTTTTGTAATTTAGGACGAATAAACCATTCACTTCGATCAAAAACCTTTTTCCATCGATTGTAATGTTGTGTTCATTGGAATAATTGTAGTTCTTTTTATTAGCGCGCGATATTTTATTAGCTCGCCCGCAAGGAGAAAAAAAATATGAAAAATTCGCGAGCGCAGAATTATCACGTGTTGAAGCCAGTTCTCGTAGTCTATCGTAACTTGATCGGGCATGTCTGTTAGGAACATCTATTCTCTCTCTCTCTCTCTCTCTCTCTCCTAATTTCTTATTTCTTGTTTTTCTTCTTTCTTCTTTTTTTAACCCCTTTCTTTTTTCTGCCTTTCTCGGTGCCCAGGAATTCGCTTCCGTCGGCACATTCCAGTCTTGAAAACACCGCGGTGTTACTGGGCGTTCCAAAAAATTGCCGACGTTTTCGCAGCGGCTAAACCACGCACTAACCATCGGTGCAGTATCCCAGACAACGGTCAGCCGCTGCTCTTGACGTCATGAATGTTGACGTCGTCTGGCTAGCAGCTAGTTGTTACTCTATCGGTATACCGGGATTACGCTGCACGCTTAAAGTAAACAAGTACGCCAACCTTTGGCAGCTCTGAGAACTTTTCCTGCGCGAAAGCGATCCCAAAATGCCGCGAAACGCGTCACGCCCCACTGGCGTCAACGGATTCGTGGTTTTTAGCACCAAGTTCAACGAAAGGTAGTCTCGCTGCCATTTTTTTTTTTACCGCGGATAATCAATATTTACTTTTCCGACGAAAGTTTCCATCAGATTGGTCTAGTCAACTTAACCTAATTTATGAAATAACTTGCTTTTAAAAGGGAAGTGAAGTGGAGCAATACGTTAAGCTCTGTTAGGAAATCGATTTTTTCAAGAGCAATATACGGGCGCTCGCATATCGTGGAAGGAGGCTTGGTAAGAACGAAAGAAAAAAAGAGAGAAAAAGAATGCCAAAGACGAAAATCGATGACAACGCCGTCCTGACGTTGTTGCGGCTTAGCGTGACGTCATAGATTTGGACAGCGTTTTACCGGCTCTAGATAATTGCTCACGAGTAAACGTACATGATCTGTAGACTAAGTTCCAAAGCAACCGAGTGCTCTACCTATAAAGTTTCCATAATTTATGCTTCGTTATGACGTTCCCAAATGTCAGCAAGAATATTTTGAAACCGTGACGTCACACTCGCGTGCCGGTGTTCATGCTTATGCGCAAAACTAAATAACGAGAAACTTAGCCCCTTTATATTTCGTGATGATGATCTTTTTTTTTTCTTCTTTCCAGTCAGATCAGTGAAAATAGGCTTTTGATCCAGCTGAGAAGCGTGATAGATTGAGCTATATAGTTGACTGTGAGTTACAGCGCGGATCACCGGTCGTGATCTTGTCCTGCGCCCTGCTTTTTTAACCCTAACTGCCTTTAAATATAACGTTATATAGCCGTCTTCGTGTATTTACGTCACCGTGTGTTCACCTTATAACAGTGTCGCTGCGGGGGCACCTCGCTCGCGAACGTGAGCGCATTATGCAAACCGCGCACGTATACCGCTCGTCCTCCTCTCTAAACGCGAACAACCGACGTGGGCCGCGGTTGCGTGCTGACGTCAGCGCGCATGCCGCGTACATGCGTTATATACTTATATACATATATACACGCAGCTTTTTGCCGTCTCCTCCCGCATCGATCGGTTCGGAGCGCTGGTGTTAGCTTGGAGGGCGCGTCGTGATGCGCGACCTCTCATTAGAGGGCGCACCTGCTGCGTTCCACTGCTCACCCGTCCCCCAAGCTCCGCATCCCTGTATGTATGCCGGCTTCTATTTGGAGCGTATCCTCGTCACACGGTGGCGGTTTCAGCGCTTGGGGAGCAGCACTGAACGTGTGGTCTACACATGTAGTAACCTATTCTTTTACATAGGCGTCGCCGTGAAGACCGCCGCGTGACTGGCTGAAGTCGCGGCGTGTCGTGTATATATATATATATATATATATATATATATATATATATATATATATATAATATTGTAAGCACGTTTAACGTACTTCATCGTTCTCATTTGTATATAGCCATCATGATTCCTGTTCTTCTTCGTGTTTGAGCCTGGGCCGTGCCTGCGGAATAAACGGGTCTGCCAGTGCTGCCTGTCCTGGTCGTTTCCGTCTTTCAAAGTGCTTACCATATATATATATATATATATATATATATATATATATATATATATATATATAGGGCGTCCATTGCGAGTGAATTCGCGGCCGTACTGCGTCTTTCTTCCTCGGCTGACACAGTGTTATAATAGGCAGCTTCAGAAATAGCGCACCCGAATGTTTTTGCATGTACCCAAAAGCTTAAAGCTCCCCTGGGAGCTTTTACGTTTTCCGCACTCATAGTTAGGGGACGCACGCAAGAAGACATACGAAAGCACGTAAGCAGGGCATCAGGCTTTGTGCGCTCAAATATGTCTGGATGCGCAGTTGATAACACTCCCTATATCGTTACAGTATGTCTCATGCATATACATGGGGCCGATTTCTTCAGATGAAGGAGGGAGACGGCGTCTGTTGGCTACCTTTACCTGTCGATCGTCCGTATACAGGCACCTTCTGTGTCACTTTTCAGCTGTTCGCTGTCCCCGCGACGTGTTGGCTGTAGCCACGTTGCCGGAGCGTGTTTACGAACTCTCTCGCGCGGGCGAAGCGCTCCGTGAACGCGTGCCCCGAAGCTTTGCTGGTGTTGGCGTGGCAATGGAGCGTGCTCCCGTTAGAGGTCTTCCGCGGGGGGCTTGCATACATAGCTGGTAATTGAGGCATCGCTTCGGTTCACTGCGCCACTTTTCACAGCAGATCACGGGCGACACACAAACGCTCGGTTGTGTGTTTTCTATATCCTTGTACTCGCCTTGTCTCGTTCGTTGAAAAGCGTCGCAGTAAACCGCAACGGCCGATTGGCTGCCGCTTGTTTTGTGTGCTCCGTAGACTTTCGGAGCACCGCGTATGGCGTGGGATGTACGGAAGATTCGATCCTCCTTAAAAGTTTTATCGGAGATGATGGTATGAAACAGGCCGCCGAGCTTGGTCGCATTTCGCGCGCGTTTTTTTTTTTTCGTTTTTGTGTGTGTGTGTGTGTGTGTGTGTGTGTGTGTGTGTGTGTGTGTGTGTGTGTGTGTGTGTGTGTGTGTGTGTGTGTGTGTGTGTGTGTGTGTGTGTGTGTGTGTGTGTGTGTTTTTCCGAGGGGCGCTGCTCGTAGAGATGGTGCTTTCGGATTAGGTGAGGGAGAGAGCGGAGATAGAACGCTGATTTCGACAACGCCTTGTCGGGAGGAGCTCTTGCGGTTCATGGACTATTCGTCCACGATACATAACGCCTCCCGGTGGATCGTGTTGGATTTAGGTGTAGCCAGCGGCCATAATCGTGTTTGCGGCGCTATTACACGACGGGTATTGCGCGGTGATCAGCCGTGTGTAGGAGACCGTCTCCGAATCAGCGGATCCTCCTCTGTTCTGAAACGGGTCCGCGTAATCTCTGTAGGAACAGCACGACGCAAGCTGTCGCATCCTGTCGCTTTGTCGCTGGGCAGCCCCGTCCGCGTGTCACTCGGTGACGACACACGCTGTACACGCACTGTATACGTGCCTCACCAGGATCCGTTGTCACTGATACCCGGATTCCGTTACCACCGAAGCGCGGCGTGTATATATCGCACACACCGCTGGGAATGTGACGGAAGGGATTGCGTAACGTAATTGTCCACTTTCTGATACGCGTATCTCCTTTCGTTCGGTCGATGTACGTCCGGGACGTGCTTCTCCATTGAGGTGTCGCACCGAGAGCTGTCCGTTGAATACAATGCAGCAAACGGCGCCAGGGCGAGGCTGAAATACGGGAGAATAGACGGACCATATACGATACACGGACGCTATGTCATGTCCTAGTCCTGTTTATTTACTTATTCATTTTGTAACGAAATTATACACTCTCAGGGCCTCTTGGGCGTTACAAAGAAGAGTGGTTAGGTCACGCGAGTAAAAAAAAAAAATAAATCTTATGCAGTCTATATATGGACGTATGCAGTGTTAGTGATAGCGGTTTTAAATGAAGTGTATAGTCAGGACTGCTGACGATGGATGCGGGGAGGTGGTTCCAGCCGGTTGTTGTGCCGATTGCCGCGTAGTATGCCGTCGTATATGGCAGCTAGCGCGGCTGACCACCGTTTGGTCCGTCTTATATACCTCGCCGACTTGACGCGTCGCTTCGCCGCGATAACCGAGCTATCGCGGCACCACGCTGACCCGCGGGCCACGGCCACCGTGTCAGAGCACGCGGAGATGGCAGCAGCCGGAGGGCGCGCGCGCGGCTTCCTCGGCCCGAGCCGTTTCGCGCCCGCTGTCGAGGATGAGGTGCGACAGAACTCCTTTTCTCAGGTGGTGGTGGGGGGGGTGCTTTGTTTGTGTTTCCTTCGCGGCGCCGGCACCTTCTGTCGCTCCACGCGCCGCGGTCGTCAAACGCTCATCGTGTGTGGCGACGGTGGCCTGTTGACGAAGCCGTGCTCTGTACCGTCGTCCCCCCCCCCCCTCCTCTTCTCTCACCCACTCACTCTCTGTCTCTTTTGTTTTAAGGCTGTCGGCACGTGTGGCCAGAGCAATCGCAGCGCCGTTAAGCCGGCGTACAAGTATTCACGTACATGCAACTCTGCAAGTGACGAGGGCGGAGAGATTGAGAGAGAGGAGGAAGGGAAGGTTGTCCCAGAGAACCTCATCGAAAGGAGGAGGGATAAGAAATCGAAAAAAAAAAAAAAAGGCGACGACGACGACGACAAAGAAACGCCACCTTGATATATTGATTTCACTTTTGAGTCCAACTTGTACGCGTCATTCTGACTTCAGTGCTGACTTCTTATACGGTGTAAGTAGTGTCCGAACGGTAACTAGAGTTTTGAGAGGCAGCCAATTGATTCGAGGATGATCCAACGCGAAAGCGAGCGCTTGGCGGTGCATTCGTGGAGGATGCCGCAAGGACCTGATAGCTCCCCATGGAGGAATAATGGGGTATATCGAGGAACAAGGAACCAATAGAGGCATATATCTGGCCTGCAGGAGCTGCTGGTGCACATTGTACGTCGTTCAGACAGCATGGAGATTGACCTGCAGTATACGTGGACTTGAACAGTACTTCGTCCTTCTCTCTTTCGAGCGACATTCCAAATTGATAATTTTCCGTGAGAATATTGCGTTATAGGGGCGACAATTCTCCACGATTATGCTATTTCTGCCATACTCGACTGCGCTTCCATGCTCTTGGCGCCGATTCTGTAACTCTAATGGTCCACCGGTTATCTACCCTACGCATTGCATGCCCTACCCAGCTACATTTTTTTCCCCTAATGTCAACTAGAATATAGGCTATCCCCGTTTTCTCTCTGATCCACACCGCCCTCTTCTGTCGCTTTCAGTATACATGTGTATCACGTAATAGATGTCTACAACATGGCGGTCACGGCGTCCTTCCGGCTCCACCATTACTTCCGGCATATGCAATTTGCAAAAGCCCAGCCTTCGAGATCAGTTTCTGTTACGGACAGGGGCAACCGCCGCCGCTGGTGCGTGGATTCGGACACCATCCATAACCAACGCCACAAGAACGGCTGAAGCCGCACGCACGAAGGTTAAGCGAATCCGTGTCTGCTACCCATCGTTCGCACGGCAGCTCAGCGATCGCAGCGCCACTGTTCCCTCTAGTGAGTTTAGCGAGAAACTCTTGTGAGCGATGGGACGCTTCGTCTTTCTATCAAGGAAGTCAGCGCTGTCGGTTTTCCGCGCGCAAACGTTTGCATGCTTATTAAAACGCTCGCGCGCTTAACCCGAGCCGTAATTATTCTAATTATTCTTGTTGTCACCGCCGCTCACGCGAGCTTAACCACTCCGCGAGACAGCAAGGGCGTCCGTAAATTCTCCCTGTCGCCTGTCCTCAGAGTGGTCTTACGTCAGCAGCTTGCGGAGAAGGAAAAGAGGTCAAGGCGAGGCCCGCTTATGTATAAGTGCCGGATGGTGAATGGGGGGCGGGGGTGAGGGCGCGTTGCGGAACAGCGTTCATTAAAGGCCGGTTAACGTCGTCGTTCGTTGTTGGAACAAATCGTTTTTTGTTACGTCTCAACCGTAAGCGCCAGCCGAGACAATGAAGCCGAGGAAAGCAGAAAGGAAATTAGCCTTATAACCAATTTAAACTGGCAATTAGCCTTACGGCGAGGATAATAGTCTCAATTAATGTAAAGGGAACCGAAAAGTGAGAGGAAGCACAACGTTTGTGGCAGGTGGGAGCCCAACCACGTGACTCCAGGTGACTCCACGTGACGCAAGCGATGTTTGTGTACAAATTGAACTTTAGACGGTGCCACCTGTCCTTCCGTCCACCGTTCTACACTGCAAACCGATTCACACCCTAATTAACTCGCACTCTTATACCCGTAAAGGTGTAAGTGCGTGAGTTTTTGACCGATCTGAACCCTAAAGAACCCTTGATGCTTATAAATCGGTTTACAGTGTAGGTATTCACACTCATATATTCTATAACGTTACCCTGGCCGTGTTAGACAGCGCTACTGAATTGTTTCGCGCACACCAAGCAGCGCACAGTTTCCTGCAAAAATTGGTTATCTAGCGCTGCTGCCTAGTGGAACGGCGTTTCCAACCACATCATCGGAGTGAGGGACGTCGTCCTTGTGGCTTCGAGCGGCTTGCGACGTTGCCACTCGATAACTGTTTCAACTATAGATATCGCGTTATATCAAACGTGCGCTCAATTCGACGTCAGTTTGCGTGTACGCGCCGCGAATTCGTACGCGTTCGGTAAACGGGATGAGCAGTTGATAGACGTAAACTATATACTATACGGGGCACGCTATACACGGGAGGTACAACAGGGAGTTAGCGGCCTGGCGTCGGCGCGGTTGCGAAAAAAGAGAGTCCCGCTCGTCGGTTTCGCAAGAGCACCAACCACACAACACAGAGGAGCAGCGAGTGTTGTCGGTCGCGAGGGTGGTAGCGCCGGAGCGGAGCAGAATCTGGCGAAGTTCGCCGGCGGCGGCCCCGACTTCCTTGTTTACGCTATACGCGCGCGGGCCTAGCGCGATTCACTCGTCCGCGCGGCAGCTGGCACCTGTCCCATGCGACCGCGGTGGCGCCGTTCAGGCTTTCTCTCTCTCTCTCTCTCGTATGGCTCGTTTTCTTTCTCTTTTTCTACTTAACTCTCGCTAAATTTAAACGCCCCCGCTCCCTCCTGCGAGTGGGTGGGTGTGTGACGCACCGTTGCGCTATGTCGACAAGCCCGAGGCGTGCGTGCGTGAGCGCCTGCGAATCGCCTTTGGCAGGTCCAGTGATGGCGGAGAGGCCGAGAGAGAGAGGGGGGGAGAGTGGGGTAATTAGGTAACGGAGCCCGCCGGTATATATCCTCGCTCTCTCTCGAGCCTTTTCACAACTCCCCACGCTTTAATGCGGGGCCTTGCGCACGGCTCCGTTTCCATCGACGCGCGCGCCGCTACTCCTGTATTCTCTTTGATACTGCTCGGGCAACCGTGCGCGCACACCCTTTCGCGAGGGGACCGCCACTATCGGCGCCAAGCCCGTCGGCCGTGTACGCATTGCGGCCCAGTCGGGCGCGTCGACGAGATCGTGCTTCCGCGGGTCTCGCGGAGGTCGTCCTTTTTAGAGACCGTGGCCTGTATTCACAAATAAAGGTTCTTACGCTAGTAAAGTTGGTAAGAACAAGAGCAGTCCAATAGCGACAGCAAACGTGTCATTAGCAAAGGCAGCCGACCAATCAGAAGAAGTTCTTACGAACAAGAAGCGTTAGTGAATTCCGCTCCGTATCCGCAACTGTCTCTACGTGAAGGAGGATGGAAACAAGCTGCAGGTGACTCTGAAAAGAGTAAGTGCAGTTTTAAAGGGGCATCGGGTTCCAGAGGAGGAGGACACCGTATAGCATATAGCCAAGGGAGCCTGTAGAACTGAATGGGTCGACGCGAGGAATGGCGATCCTGGCATCCGTGTGGCCGTCGTTGTTCCTTGTGTCATTGACGGCCTGGCATCTCGGGTAAAAGAGAACTTCTTGCTGGACAAGTTGGCATCCATTCATTGCAACTATCTTAAGGCGCTAAATAACACACACACCACACAAGGGAAGACAAGAGTAGATCTATAGGTGCTCTGTCCCGTTGTCTTCTCTTGTGTGCCGTGTGTTATTCGGCGCCTTAAAATAGTTATAGTCTTATGTAAATGACCGCCGTTCTTCAATGTCACTAACTAACCAGGGGTTCTAATCTGGTCGCAGTCAAATTCTGCCGCGTTATCAAACTTTGCGACGCCGACGCTTTAAGCCAATCAGGACGGAGTAGATGGCGAATTCGACAGCGTCCAGAATACCGTCCAGAAAGCATTTGCCGCCAATGTGAGGCATTTAATTTTTCCTCCTCCACGAGGGGCACTTGTCCAAGCAGCCACTTACGTCAGGTCTTTCACGGTAGGTGGCGGCGCGATCGTCGTATAATGGACGCTTTCTCTCCTCTGCGACGGCGCAAGCCGCGGAAGAAGCTTGAATCGCTGTCCGGGCCTATACACTGAACGTACTACGCGAGTCAGTGTGCATGCACTCGACAGGCGGATGGGAAGCCAGGAAGCTGAGCATGCTCACGCATTTCCTCTTATAAGGCAAAATAATAATAGATAAAGAAGAGGATCTTTCCGGCGGAACCGGCGGTGGGTGACGACGCCATCCGCCTCCCGGGGAAGATTATTTGTTCCTTTTATAGCCACGCGAATCGGGTTGCTCGGAAAGGCCGCGAGTCCAATCGATGAGGGAGAGTGTGGCTTGGGTGCGGGAGAGGGTATACCCTTCCAAGAACAGACTGCGCTCCCTCCCTCTCCCCCTTGGACAAACACACACCGTTTGTGCGTTCCTAGATTCCAGCCAATCCGCGGGTGGAGTTGCGGTAATGTGACAGTGATATGGAAGCGCGATAGAATAGAGAGATGGCCTAGTTGGTACAGATATTCACTGTTAAAGAGCGCAAATAAACAGGCACAGAGCACACATCGGTTCTGTATATGCCAACAATGAACATAATCACAGAGAAATTGCATATCGCTTGTTAGAATGTCACGTGCCCGGACGACATGCGACATATGTCAACTTTTTCCCGCCACCTCTCTCTCGGCTTTGCTCTTTTCCCGGATATTTATTCCTCGTTCGAATAAACCAGTTGAGCGCTTCTGGTGTCTATTCATGTATTCGACGTCACCGGCCGCGGTGGCTCAGTCAGCTAAGGCGTTGCGCTGCTGAGCACGAGATCGCGGGATCGAATCCCGGCCGCGGCGGCCGCATTTCGATGGAGGCGAAATGCATAAAAAAAAAAAAAAACGCCGGTGCGCTTGCGTTGTAGTGCACGTTAAAGAACCCCAGGTGTCCAAAATTAACCCGGAGCCCTCCACTACGGCGTGCCTCATAATCAGAACTGGTTTTGGCACGTAAAAACCCAGAAGGAAGTATTTCACGTCCGTTTGTTTGCGTCGCTTTGCAATGCATGTGGAAGCGATATCGCGTCAGCATCCTTTATGGCCGGATCTCGCGTGAGGCGCCTATCTCGTATCCGATGACGTGAACACGTTCTCGCGGAAGATGCGAGTTGATCGCGAATAGGCTTGTACGCGAGCGAGTGTGTTTGCCACGGGCACAGTATTATAACGCTGGCGTTGCCCCGGTGATGTACGTACATACGACTACAGCGGTGTGGCTGGTGATATCGGGTCCGCGTTCCGAGGAACTGCCGCCAACGTCCGCGACATCACCTGCCGCTTTTCACAGTGCAGCAGGCAGCGTCCTGACGCTCTGACTCGCCACCCACGCCTGGATGCGATTGCGGTGATGCCGAACCGTTTAGCTGAGCTCCTTGTTGGTCAGAATACGTTGTGCTTGAATGTCGACGCTCTCATATAGCTGTGATCTCAATGCACACGCTCAGAACGCTAAATGAACGGTATACAAGTCATGCCGGCTCGTGCGCATCCTATCCGGTTCGCTCTCGTCTTGAGGGACTTCACTCTCGTCGTTCTCGTCTGGTTCGGGGCAACGCGAGACTCGGTCGGTATTTCCACAAAATACCGTAGACACACAGAAGACTCCTCAGTTTCTCCAGGATTTTCGAGCACACAAACAATTTCGCTGGAAATTAGGTGGTGATTCTGCAAGGTCGTAGAATGACTGCCAAGTCTTTCTTCTTCTTCTTTTTTTTTTTTTTTTCGTTGTTGCGGCCTTGATTTGTGCGCAGTAGAGTAGTTTTGTCAGTTACAACGAGATCGCGGACGCGTCGACACTGGTTACGCCGTTGCAAGTGAAGGTCGCGTACGAAACAGCAGGTGCTGCGCAAAGCCGTGCCAACTGTTACATAATAGAAGAGCACAGAAAACGCTGGATCGAAGTATCGCTTCGCCACTGCAGGACACACAGCGCGCGCAAAGCGCATGTGTTTGTGAATGCTGCTAACGGGAAGAAAACAGGGAAACCGAAGATAACAGTAATGACCATGTCATGACTGTTTATCATGACTTATCTCATGGTTAAGTCATGACCATGAAATGGTCAAATGCCACTAAAACGTCACTCGAGCCCCCGTGAACACATGGACAGTGTGTGGCCTTCGGGCAGGTAATAAAAGTAATTTTGATTTCACAACGCACTAAAATTAACTCTCTCTCTGGCACCTTTGCCCGCGCATCACCCGAACAAAACCTCCGCGCATTCCGTATTATTTTCAGTGCGCTAAATACCGCAATACCGATGACGCATACATGCACAGCAAGGCCGGTGGCGTCATCTGCGATGATGACGTCAACACACTGAACAGTAATTGGAACGACCTTGTTCCACCCACCTGCTTGCACAACAGCGTTGGCATGAATAACGATTAGCACGTATGGGATTTTTGCCCCTCTGTGAGAACAGCGGCGCCGAGCAAAATATTTTTCACGCGTTTAGGTTAAAGATAGCGTCACATGATGGCGATACCATGCAGCTCTGTTACCGTCGACGTCACCGGTGCTGAGGTACGCCGTTAACGGTAGCAGGTTCGCGGACAGGCTTGAACTCTGTATGAAATTGTTTCACTCTCGGTTTCGCTTTACGCTTCCCGGCAGTCTCAGTCGCAGTAAGATGTTAGCCGTAACGTAATAGAAGGCTATGTATAGTATCCGGTTAACGCTGCTGATAGGTAGATTTAGCTTCTCCGTGAACGCATTATAAACCCTTTACGGAATCCCTGGATAACGGAGACACAGACGGCAGTAGCAACGCTGGTAGCGACAAGTTGTGAGGCTTTGTCGACCAAAACGCATTAGAAACATTTGTGTGTTTGTTTTACGTGGGTGTTCTCGCCGAACGAAATATTTTAAAAAGGCTGCGTGTTGAGTGTTGAGTGTCACAGCCGACGATTTCCATCAGCTGCTCACCAGCGTATGATTATTGATTGCGATAATAACGCTTCGTCCTCTCTGGTTAGAATCTCCACCACGAGATGGTGCCGCGGCTGCTCATGTCTGGGTCTCCGGTAACCCGTTGTTTCGTAAACAAGGCAAGGCGTCACAGGGACAAGCTAAAACGCTATTGAAATGTTTTTGTTTACGTTTCTGGGCGGTTCCATGCCGGAGCAACAGATTCACGGTAAAACGATCGAAGGATATAGCTAATCGTAGCCTCCGGTTACGCCGATAAAATAACGCTTGCGTTGCGGTAGGTGCCCTGTATCGTTTGCAGAAAGCGGCGAGTGGGTCTTCCGCATATATATACCCTATACGTATAGGTCGTTCGCGGCAGGAATCGGCCCGTGGGCGTTGGTTTGGCGGGCCGCTCGCTTCCGATAACGGCGAGTCTAACTCGGCCGATACACGCGGTGCTGGGTGGAGCGCAGCAAAGTGTAAAAGGACTGCGTCGGCATTTCCGGTGAGACCGAGTTTGCCGAGACTGTGCTGGGCGCCTAGCTATACATCCCTTCTCTCTGTGTGTCTAAAGCTCGGGAAAGGCCGGGCTGACAGAGCCCGGAGAAAGGCGATTCCTGCATTGTAGTTGACGAGTTTGCGTATAGATAAAGTGCGTCAGTGCAGCAGTGTGTCGTATAGCTGCTGCGAGAGTTAAATTTCAACACACACACACACGTACACGTCAGCAAGAAGAACCCGAGGGCCTGTTTTACTATTATTACTACTACTATTATTTTACACACACACACACACACATACACACATATTGTAAGAGACGGAGAACAGACGGAACACCCGCTCCTTGGGCAAGCTGTGCTATTCTACGTCGTCGTCCTCCACATCTGTCCATCCAGCCTCCGACGAGCCATAGACCCACTCTTCATTAACCTATATATATATATATATATATATATATATATATATATATAGTGTAATGAAATTTTCTGACATGTCAGAATCAATGTTTACTATCCGAATGTAGTACCCGGGGGCCAGCTTCTGCGTCCACACATTGGTTTCTTTGGGTCCTTCATTGAATGTGTTTTATTGTTATGATTTCCTTCATTTGCGCCAGCAATCCCTCCCGCCTCTTTTGCTCTATAGTCTCTCGCTGCAATTTTCATTTAACGTTTCCCCCAAACCATCTTTAACGCCCAAGGCAGGCCATAACTATTATAGGTTCGCTCGCATCTATCGCTGGTTGCATTTATCGCGATCGCGGATGTCGTCCCCGAACGGCTGAAGCAGCGGTGTCGGCACTATCGCTTGACGAGGGCTCGTCTTTCCGGGCGTCGCCACATTGAAGCGCTTACTAAGCTTTTCCCTCGCGCGCGTCGTGTGTTGTGTCTCCGTCCGCTGTCTCGTGATGACGTCATTGAAGACGTCCGGTCTAGCGCTCTCGCGGCCTGTCGTATACTCTCGTACCAAACGGCCGGCTTTAACGTTTCGTGTATTAATTTTTTTTTTCCCGTACCATCCCTCTATGGCTTTTCCGTCGCCAAGCAGGCAGGCGCCTGCCAAGGATCTTCTTCCCTGGTCACTGTTTTCTTCTCCTCAAAGCTTCGAAGCAGTTGTTGCGCAGTGCCGTTTGAGGCGCCAGTGTCATGCACCTCCGCCCTCCCTGCAACAGTGAAACGAAAGTGCAACGCATTGCATCGTTGAATGACCCTCGCCGGTCAATGGCTCACCTCCCTTTGGCGACCTCAAAGGCCAACTCCGGCGCAATTTCGGACCGCTTAGGAATCTCGGCTTCAGATAGCGTAGATGTGTAGCCTCCGTGTAAATTTTTTTACGTTTGAAATGCGAGTGGGTGCGTTGCCAAAAGCTTGCACATATAGACGTGTTTCTTTAGAGGTGCCCAGGGAACGAGGTCTATTCGAGAAGCGTTGCTAAGAGCTAGCTGCCAAGTAGGCTATACGAACGGATCAGGCAGACAGTTACAGGCGTTGGCTCACGGACGACTGCTGCGCCAAGCCACCACAACTGCAGTTCCTGCACGAGGAAGGCATATACGCGCTTTCATTTAAATAAACAACTATGCCGCAGGGAAACCTACGACGAAAAAAAAAAAGAAAAAGATATGCAGAGTCCATCGACGATGATTGTCAGAGGACAGCGAACGGTTTCGAGAAAGCTATTCACTTTAGTAAAGGAACAGTGCCTTTGACGGCGTATACTTGTTGGAGCGAGGATATTGAGTTGGCGTTTGTCGTTTTATTCCGTAATTCCGTTGAGAACTGAGTAGTTTCAGACGGACAGAGCGACGCGCGCACCGTTTGCGTCAGCGCCTCCGCTTGTGAAAGTGCAAGCTCCGACCACCAACCACAGACTTCGAAAAGGGGCTAAAGATCAAAAGAAAGCTATACGCTCTACAGAAGGGGGGAAAAAACAAATAAAAAAAAACAAGTCCTTCCTGGAGGCGAACTCGGGGCGGACGCAAAACAGCGTATGGTGTGTGTGTGCTCTCGTCGTCTCATCTGGCCATGCTTCGGGGCGTCTCTCGTTTCCGAATCGGCGTCTCTCTCGTCAACACGCGACCGCTGACTCAGCCGGGGCGGGCGGCCGTGCGACATCTTCCAGGGTTCCTGTCACGTGTGCGTTAGCCAGCATTGACTGTTCTTTTTCTTTTCTTCTTTGCTCTTCTGCTTCGTCAGCTTATTTTTCCCGGCGTCATTTGTCCCCGCTCGCATGTGCTGGGGAAACGCGTATTGGTCGTTTCTGGTTACCTCGAACATGGCCTACCCTTATCCCCCCTCGTCGTCCTGTCCTTTCTCGTCGATGTTCCGATGCGCGAAGTCTGGCGGGGGTTGACGTACGTTTTCGGTTCAGAAGGCCTGGCTCGTTCGGAATATTGCTTCGTACGCAGTATCGGTGTCTCTGAGTTTCCGTTCATTGGTGACAAGCAGTTTCGCGTTTTAGAAGAAAAAAAGAAGAGAAGGAGATGCCGCAGATTTGTGCGAACCTATAGTAATCTTAGTAAAAGGGACAGCAGGGCTGGTTAGTACGTGCCCGTAGCTATAAACCCAGCCCGAAAACAAGACAGGCCCGTAGAGGCGCTTGGCGCCCTGCTCATCTGAGTGCCCGGACATGTCACGTATCTTGTCGTGCTTTCGTGCGCGGTTATTTTAGCTATTCGGCAGTCTGCCTCGTTTACCTTAGACGTCGAGTAACATCGTATTGATCTCCTTCCAGCTTGCCTTGGCTTGTTCCTAATCCCTTAATATCTAAAAGCCATCGAGCATCTGGATGAGGCACATCGGCTACATCGGTCGTGCCTTTGAGTCTGTGAACCCGACATATCGCGTGAAAAGAAGCCTTATCAAGACGTGGACAACTAATCGTGATAAACGGCGGGACTTGCTGCGCGGCGTGTAATAGGCATGAGATGCGCAAATGAAGACACCGAAAAGCATTGAAAGAAGGCACGAGGGCGTGATTTATGTGGCAAATGGGTAAACACGATTTGCCAACGACCCATCCACTGCGGTGGAGCCGTTGTGGTTTTCTAGTCCAAACAGTGCAGGTTACTCAGGAATGTCTCCCAAGGCCGACGCTTAAATCTGTGGGCACGATCCGAGCACTTTTGGAACGCCTGGCGCCACAGGTGGGCGACGTCTGGAGCGTAGATTACGCTCAACTGCATGGGCCCTTTCCCTGTCCTTGCCTTTAGGACCTACCACTGGCGTTGGTCGCGAAGCCGTGGCGCACTAATTGCTGCATGTCTTGACTGATGGCTGGTTCTTGTTGATCCTTTTTTTCCTTATCGTGTTGCTCAAAAAGCGAGGAAAGACACACAAAGTGAAGAGCTGCACTTTACTGTCGCCACGGTGCAGATTTCTATCCGTCAGACGGCGCCTGCCGAGTTATGCGTCGTGCGACAAGAGCAGACGACCAGAAACGCTTCTGCGACGGCGTGCAACGAGCAGACGACGAAGTCTGCTAACAGAGACTCGGTAGATGGGACGTCGTATGACGTCACGGGAGAGAGAAAGAGAGAGAGTGGGCGTCGTAGAAGAATAGAGAAATGAAAATAAACGCAAGATGGAGGGGGAGCGAAGTGGCCGTAGGCGATGAGGACGTGGGAGGGTAAAAGAAAGAAGTGTTGGTGCCCTCTGGCAGCGCCGAAGGGCAGCGGAAGTTGATGGCCGCCGCATCGGCGTCTGCATTTGGTTTCGCTTGGCGTCCCCCCCCCCACTTTCTTCCACCTCCTCGTCTTTCGTACGGCCCCGTCCGCCGTCACGGTTGCTGAGCGTGTTGCTCGCTGCTCCGTGGGGCCCCCGTGTTGTGTTTTGGCTTTCAAACCGGACGTAAAATGAGTGTGGCTGCAGGCTGCGAGACGCTGGGGGGGTTTGTGTGTGCGTGCCGTGTCTGTAACCTCGCGACGCCTTTCTCCTCTTTATACTTCGCCCCCCGTTCCTTCCTTTTGTCTGCGGCGTTCTTTCCTCCTCCTCCTCGTGTCGGTCGTGGCCGGCGGCGTGGCGGGAAGCCGCCGAGGAGTTGGGGGTGCGAGATAGGCATCTCTCCTCGCAGCATGGCATCAAATGCCGCGTGATCGTCGTCTGCTAGAGTTGTGCGTCTGCTGCGCCGCTCTCCCTCCCTCTTCCGAGTCCTTTCGCTCCCGTCGTCGTCTGCCCGCGAGGTTTCGGTTCTGTGTGGTGCGTGCGTGCCGTGCCATTTTCTCTATTCGAACGGCTCTTATGTTTGGACTAGATTTCTTTTTTTTTCTTTTTTTCTTTCTTTCACGGCTGTCTCTCGCTTTGTTGCTGTTGCTCGGGTCGTTTCCGTGGCGCGCGCGGGTGGGGGAGACGGCTTCTCGGTCGAACGGGTCTCGATCTTCGAGCCGTGGAGAGAAGGGGGTGGGGAGGTGTCGCGGGGGTTGCCACCGAAGGTCGCCGCACAGCGGTGCACGAGAACACGTGCAGGCTCGTCAAAGATTGAGAGAAGTGCGGTTTTGGAGGGGGTGCGGGGGGTTTCGTTCAGCTGCACGCTGTGTCGTCCGGTCCACTTTGCGTCGTCGTCGTGTCTCAACTGTCTTTGTGCCACGATGAAGGGAAGACCGTGAACACCAAAAGCGGTCACGTTTTTCTTCTTTCTTTCTTTTTTCTTCCCCTGCTTTCGTTTCTCGGTACGGGAACAGCGGGGCGGTACACCACTTTTTTCCGGACCCCTGCGCGAACGGAGGAACTTCCTAAAAGAGGAAACCAGCGGGTGAAGCTCAAAGATGAGCGGGTCAGCAGTGGAACGCGTACTTGTCACGGGCTGGTGTAAACGAGGAGGGGAAATTTGGGCGTGGAGGCATTTGCGTCCGCGTGCTTGTGAGCGGCGGTGAAGGGTTGTTGTTGCTACAGCTGACGGGAGAGAGCGGTCACGTGTATTAGAAAGACCTTGCGGGGACGGCGAGTCGCACTCGGTTGGCTTTGGCTTCACGAGGTGGCCCTGGAGGCTGTTGGGAAAATGAAAAGCGTGTTTTTTTTTTTTTTTTTTTTGAGTTGCAGTGTATAGCGAAGTTGAAGAATTCAGTGAGCAGAAGTACATAACACCTGCACTGGACGTTGTGGAGTAGGCTTACCAGGGTTGGGGATTCGGCGAACTGTCCCGGAACGGCCAGTAATGATTTCTTTTATTTTGTTATAATGTTGAAAGTTAAGTTTACTCCGGGTCCACAACGCACTCCCTTTGTCATCGGGGACTTTGGAAGTACGGCGTTGCCCAGACGTTGACGTACAATTGGGCATCACAGCGCTTACCTAAACACTTTAACGAAACACGAACATTTTTGGTTGTTTTTCTAGCGCCCTCTTTTCATTTCTTCAGCGTATGTATTGCGGTTGTAAAACAAGCGCACGGGGCCTAGTCATGTTTCCTTGTGCCGTTTTCCCGTCGTGATTAAGTAGCACTGTCGTACCAGCTTACCCCAACACGTTTGGCCTGCTAGCAGTTCAGAGCCTTTTGTAAAACCCAGTCATCGATCTTCATTTGAAACAGGGCTCCATAACCTGCCGGGCGCATCAGTCGCCTTTACGTATTGCGTGTTCCATAAAAAAGAACTGTAAACTGTTCCCACGTGTAACGAGCGATGGAACGAAATACGATAGCCGCAAATACAGCGTTCTGGATTGGAGAGCTAACGGGGCTAGCCGATTGGTATTTAGAGGAAGAAATGGAGCTGGGTAGGCCACGTTATGCGTAGGGCAGATAGCCGGTGATATTGTACAGTTACCGAATGGGCGCCGACGGAAGGGAAGCACAGCATATGATGGCACAGAACTAGGTAGTGCGAGTTAACTATAATATAGATAATTTGTGGGTGTAAGGTGGTATTAAGTGACGCTGTAGGCAGGGGTCATTGATGTTCTCTGGAAGAAGCCCTCCGTCCTGCAGTGGACGTAATTGTAGGCCGATGATAATGATGATGATGATTACGCTGATGGACTATTTATCTGAACGAAATAAGCGCAGTGCTGAGACTCCTCCCCTTTTGTGTGGCGACGCGCAGGCGGCTTCTCGGAGTTCCACTCGCGCTACCCGGAGTGGTGCGACAGCGGCGAGCCGCAGGACCCGGCCTCGTCGCCCCCGGGGAGCGCCGGCAACAACCCGGGCCCCGTGTCGGTGACCACGACGCGCGCCCTGCTGGGCCTGGAGACGCTGCGCATCTCGACCGAGTGCGGCTCGCCCAAGGACCCCCGCGACGACCCGGACCGCTGCGACAGCGGGCTGGCCCGCGACGACAGCCCCGGGGGCGCGGACCCGCCCTTCCCGGTGCAGATCGTGCCCTTCCTCTACCTCGGTGAGTGTTAATTGTGTGTGTGTGTGTGTGTGTATGCGTCGCTGTATATACACGAGGCCGCCAGTTGCCTTCTCGACACACCTGTCGCTCGCAAGAATCGCGGAACGGGCGAGTTGGCGCACCATATGTGCCCTTGTCTCGCTTTAGCGCGACTCGGTTTGAGTGCGAAGGACAAAAGGACAGACAGGTGACGGGATGAGCGCTATATAACTTCCAACTGGTTTTATTCCACGACCCCGTTGCGGGCGTTGTGTATGGCCCGCTCATCGTAGCACACGGGACACAAACAATCGAATCAACAACCTCACAAGAAGTTAGCGCTCATCCTGTCACCTGTCTGTACTTTTTTTTTTTTTTCCTTCGTACTCAAACTGAGTTGCGCTAAAGCAGGACAAGAATCTTTCGCTCCCTGAGCGCAAACGATACTCGTTACCTCGGTGCCTTCCTATTTCCCCCCTCGCGTTCGCTGGATCGTGGTTGGCTGCAAGAATTCCTGCATATGTGGAAAATCAGTTACTGCGAAAATCCTGCAAGGTGGAGGACGGTTCATCAAAGGGAAAAACTGTCATCCACGGTCAGGTCGTTCTGTAGAGCCGTTCCACAAACGGGTGGATGACGATTTCAAGATGATTGAAGAAGGTACTAAATTTTACTAGTGAGTTTCAGCTACCAATTTAGCATCACCGAATACGAAGTTTCTAGCGTATAGCGGGTATATAATCAAACCAGCTCTGGCGTATTCGGAGTGGGATGCATGGCTAGAGAATTTGTATGTGCTGGTGCTAGCTGCGTTTAGAAATCGTAGCTGAAACTGATTTGTAAAATTTAGTACCTTGTTTAGTCAGCAATGTTATTTACTGTACCGTTACCAACTGCCGTTATACCAAGGTAGTGATCGAGTAATTAGTGTGACTATACTGGGTAGTAATGACAACCTCCCTTTTTCCTTTTTTTTTCTTTTCAGTCAGGACAAAGCCTAAACTTTGTCCCGATTTCAGACAGCTGTGCGACTTTGCAAATTCATCATTTTCGACAAAATATTGCGCTATAAGTGCAACAGTTTGCAAGGATTACGCGCGCACGCGGAGACTTATTGACTTCGTGTGCTTAAAAAAATGATTACTTGAATATGTATTAAAAATAAAGCGTAATAAATATAGCCACGAGAACGTCTAAAGCCACTATGACGAATCTAAGACACATCCACATTGCTATATCCATCATTCCTATGGTACAGCTGAGCGATGGCAACGCCAGATTTTCCTCTGGCGTCTTCTGTGAGAAACTCTGCGCCCTCGATGACCCTGAATGCATCCGCAGTCCAATGTTGTTGAGACGCTGCTTCAATGGGAAGTAAAATAGGACGGGGAAAGGGAGGGTTTCGCAAGGAACGACACCGGTATAGAGTTACTCGTACACTGCAAACAGGTGTTTCTTCGGACAAAGTGTAGTTTGTACAGCGTGTATCTTCGGCTGGTCGAGGTGTGTTGTCCACGGTTCTGCCTGCAGTGACGCCGCCGCTTTTATACGGCTTAAGAGGCAGTCTAGTATACGGGACGACTACACCATCTGGGACGGCGGTCGATCGTTTGCCCCGCGGAATCCTGCCCATCATGTTAGCACACGTGTGCCAACTCTAGTCCGATCGTAAAGAAACAATTCTTCCCTCTTTTTTACGAGGCGCTGGGGAGCCGTCGAACGCGTGTACGGTATAGCCCCCAGCTGCGCGCCCACGGAGGTCGTCGAGGTGTCCGCGCACACGATGGTACGTACCGCGTCTACTGACCCGGCTTTGGTCGCGTAGTAATTGTGCGCGTCGCTATAAGCACCTATTCCGCGGCGTGTATGGGAGAGACGGGACAATGCCGCCACCTGGTGTAGCAGGCCGGTGACTTGAGTCAGAGCGGGACGAAGGAAGGAGCATCGGGCCGCGCTGTCTGACGTCTAGTCCTAGTGTTATGCTAATGTTTGAACTAATAAAGGCCGGCCGTCGCTCGAATAGGCGGCAGTATCGATACGGGTCGAGAGAAAGATCAAATGTATTTACTATATTTACGAGGCTAGCGTGGCACAGCCAGCTTAGCGGATAGTCTGTATAGCCTATAGCAGCACTGCGTCATCTTTTCGGCCCATTGATGATCTTATAAGCCTTTGTCGGTCGTTCCGCTCGGGTCACCGCGACAATATTTCCAACGCCTAAACCAAATTTCGTAGCAAACGCTTCTTCAAATCTGCAGGTCTTGGAGGACGTGAAATGCCTAGAACACATCCCCACGCATCCACTTATAGAAGGGAATTCAGGAGGACAGAATGTCGTCGCAGAAGCATCGAATACACAGATTGAGATATATCGTGCCAGTAAAGGACATGCATGGTGCGTCACGTTGCAGTGGACCGCAGATTCTCGGAATCCTAACACCACCATTGGTCAGTTTCCAGTACTCATGCCAGAGGACGCGCTGGCTGCTTTCTTAGTGAAGCCTGCCAAACGGAACAATGACTTGAAGAAACCGCGATGTGATCAGAGCCCGCTTTCCCGAACTGTCGTGCTGTGGCCGATACGCAATCGGGGTTTTAGTTCGCGCTCGCCACCTTATTTGTCCTCGCCACACGCTGACCCCTCGTAATTGACTTCGCCATATAGGCAACTTCGAAACCTTGCTCGTTTGCACCAGCGCAGGCTATTGTAAGTATAAGTGTCCAGCCTTTGGTCGACGAGTGAGGCTCTTCTTGCCCAAACCTGCGTAGGCGCATACGCGCGAACAGTCCATGGGTTCCGCCGAGTGCTAATAATAATGAGTGCAATTAACACACTGTTGTCGCGCAGGCAACGAGGAGAACTCGCTGGACCTGGACTCGCTGGAGCGGCACAACATCCGCTACGTGCTCAACGTGACGCACAACCTGGCCAACGCCTTCGAGGGCCGGGGCCTCAAGTACATGAAGATCCCCATCGAGGACCACTGGTCGCAGAACCTGGCATCCTTCTTTCCCCAGGCCATCGCCTTCATCGGTGAGCGTCATCTCTCTCTCTTTTAGTGATGTCATCGGGTGGGGGGTCGTGGCGTAAGTAACCGCGTACGCTGAAAAATTCCTTGCGTGAGACCACTGAGGACCTGAACCGGCCAAGGCTAAGGGTAGTTTGTTAACACGCGGAAAACTTAACGTCGAGTAACTTGTCAAGGGAACGAGGCTTGGTGGCGCTGTAGAAGGCAACGGTGCGTTTGGTGGAGCGCATTGGCTGTCGGGATTTAGTAAATTGACAGGCTGAAGGCTGAGCCGGCCGAAGCAAGGCAACGACAATTGGAGATCGATTGTGAGTGGCCTTCGTCCTGCAGTGGATAGAAATAAGCTCGTAATAACTATTACGACGATAGCTGTGGCGAAGAAGAACATGATGATGATCAATTTCGCGGTTATTTATGACGGTTTTGACATCTATTGTAACGATCGACTTGTGCAACGGAGCGGGCAAGTCGCGACATTTTTATTCCACACGCGCCAAAAAGCGGTGGCTCAAGAACTTGCATCATGGGAGTCATTGTATTGTTGTTTCTCTGCTTTAAAGGTTGTTTGAAGTATTTCTCCACATTCAAAGTAGCTAAATGTGAACATTTTATAAGTATTTCTACACATTCAAAGTTGCTAAATATGAACATTTTACACGTGCGATAAGCGCGTGGTAGACAACTTGGAAAATATGACTCCCTGAGGCTGCTATGCTTAGTCCTGTTGGTGTGTCATTAGTACGTGTAACGTTGCGCGTAACAGACACGGACAGCAGCTAAGGAACGCAGATGCACACACGGAAATATGCGTTATAGGGACCTCTTTCGTTTGAGAAAGCGCGCGGTGCTGTTCTAACGTGGCGATTCAGCCAAAGGAAACTATATAGCGCGTATTGGCTCGCGACCACGCTTCCTGCATGCGTACACAAGGCGGCCGCAAAGCGTGTGCGCGATCATTCAAACCCGAAGCACACCCACGTCCGAGAGAGAGACCACGTGATTAATTTGCCTGCCGCCAAGGCCGCGCCGCGTGCGACGTATAATTGCGCGGCTTATTTACATCCTCCCACGGAGACGTCGTAGTGGTCGTCGCGGGAACGTGGATGCTCGCGCCGTGGATGTGGCTGCCTTAATAAGGCGTGGACACGTGAACGGCGCGTGCAGCGACCACGTTGTACGCGTTTCACGCGTACATACTTGTACGGTGCCGCTTGATATGCCAGCGTTTCCTTGCAAAAAAAGTTGCGCGTGACATTCGATTACATCTGATCAAAAAAAAAAAAAAACAGTTAACGCTGAGCAGACGGTCCTTAATGACCGTCTGTTCAGTGTGTTGAGCTCGTCTGCTCAATGTCGAGCGCCATGCAGAGCGCGCCTGCGTAGCTTCCATTGCAGTGCCTGAGGTCAAATTCACAAAAGCTCTTCGTTCGTAATTCAACTAATTTCCCGTTGACTGGCCACCTTTCATGATAATGTGTCCAGCATCAGGATAGGCTGGAATTTCCTCTTACCAACAATGTTTGTGTAACAGTTCTTTTTTTTTTTTCTTTACTTGATGCGTGCCAGACGGTGTCTCTCATCAAGCGCGGTATCGTCTGTCTGCGTCGCTCTCACGTGACGCGGAAGGCTGTGATCGCGCCGCGTCGTCTGCTACTGCGTGCGCGGCTTGTGCCGTCTGGAAGCGTCTCGCGAGAGGTGGACGGGACGAGACGGGGCAGCGCGCGAATGAATGAAACGCCGCGCTATTGGTGGTTGTGTGCGCATGCGTGGGAGGAGAGCGCGTAGCGTACATCTGATCGGCAGTCACGTCTCACTCATTGTGCGCTCGTCATGCAGTATATAGTGTAGTACACCGTGTGGGAAAAGGCGGGACCGCAAGACGGGCGTCTGAGAGAAATATGCAGCTTCGAAACGTGCGAGTCCAGCCGGTCTAGCTTATCCTTGTTTCCTTGCCTTGTTTTTTTTTTTATTGCGATAGCAATTATATGGACACTCAAAAGCAGATTTCTGCCGTCGCCGTCGCCGTCGCCGTGAGGTTCCGTATGACGTCATTTGGAGAAGAAATCGTCGCCGCGCGCCGAACGCTGTATGTGCGAGTGAAAGGGCGCGAGGGGCGCGTCTTTCACGGGGAGTGAACGCACGGCGGAGAACAAACGCGCGTTCTGCGCCGTGCTCGCTTAAGGGCTGCAGAAGTAGGCGTCTCTTTTCTCCTTTACAATCACCATATATGTAGAGCAAACGCGCCTTCTTCCGACGCGCGAGAGGCCGTGGGGGAGGGGGAGGGAAGGGAGGCGACGTTTAGCTGCGGCACCAAGTGCCTATTTATGTCAGAGGCTCCGGCAACAGTCACCAACGCCGCACGCATTTTGAGCGAACGCGGTCAAAACGCCGATGGCGTCGACAACAGTTCTGCGTGTTGCCGATGCTGCTGCATGTCCAAATTTATACAGCTGATAAAGCTAATATCATTACTCCGTATAGCTCTCTACAAGTTTGCTATCGCAATTGATGCTTCGCCTTTCAGGTGAAACTGCGACAACTTTTTCTTTCCTTGCTTTATCTCTTTTCATTTTTGTTTTCTTGTCTTTTGCCTTTCTTGTTTAATTTTTTTATTGATAAAATACTGCGGAAACGAGGTCCAAGCCGGGTGAGCAGAATACACAACATTATTTACACAGAAGAACAGGATGAAACAAGCTTGTCACACGCTTTGCATACAATTTCTTTGGGCATAAGGTAGACGATTACGAAAATTTAAACAACTTGGTTATAATACAACTGTAACTAATGCATGAACTAACAACATTAATTACACACATGGTATACAGGTCACGGGCGCTGGGGAAATGCTTCAATTAGTTTATTCCAGTCAGCTATTGCACGTGGAGAAAGAAAGAAGAGTACCGAAAAGTGTCAGTCCTTGCGAAAATTGTCGTTAGAGAATGAGAGTTGTTTGATCCGAAGCAATAGCAGGTTGTGCGCTTCCTGCTTTTCGAGCAGGACGCTCATCACTCGCCAGGAAGTTTTGAAATGAGGTGCAAAAAAGGATAAGAAAACAAAAAATAAGCATTGTCATCAATAGTAGTGATTGGTTGTCTCATTATAGTGATGCTAGAACGGAGGAAGTGACGCAAAAAGTTCTTTCGAGCGCGTTGCTACTCCAGCATTACGGCTAACACCTTAA
Source organism: Dermacentor silvarum (assembly GCF_013339745.2). Taxonomy (NCBI): domain Eukaryota; kingdom Metazoa; phylum Arthropoda; class Arachnida; order Ixodida; family Ixodidae; genus Dermacentor; species Dermacentor silvarum. Next base: position 115,132,283 of record NC_051163.1, read on the forward strand.
CGGTGGTGATACGAGGCGAATAGGGTAATAGGAATTTAAATTAAAAAAAAAAGAAAAAAAACCTGCAAGTGAGCATAGGATGGGTTACCGGAAGTTTACGATCGTGCGATAACGATCGTCGCCATTCGTGGCGACGACGAGGCCTTCGAGAGGGAGAAAATGACGGGTAACTGAAAATCGGGAGTGGCGCCCCCCATGAATTTGTAGACTGCGGTACATCTCGCGTGACGTCAGCACTGGATGACTCGCAGATAGCGATATAGAGGGACGTCGCGTGGAGAACACGTCAACTCGTCCGTTTTGGCGCGGGCGATTCAAATAGAGGAGCAGGAGTGGGGACCGTCAGCGGCAATTTTCTGCTCAACAAAGTATATAAAGCGATATATCGGCTCACAGGAAACGATGCGAATAATCTGTGGATCTAGCTCGACTCAAATGTTTTCTTTTGGCGCCCCTTTAAGTTTCACTATCCGTATCTGCAGCTTCGAAAATGCGTGGGAGTAACTTTGAACGAAAATGCAGAGTTCCCCTTTCGCATCCGGGTGCCGCGCGATACGTTCGCGTCACCGTCGTGTTTTGACCGACTCGCGTTTTGAAACGGCCTCGTTCCGTAGCCGCGGCTAAATATGTCGTCGAGCCTCCCCGGCAGACCCACCGCAGCTAGCTAGTCGACGAATCTTTTCATTCACACGTGGGTGTGTGCAGCAAACGCGGCCGGCCGTCGGCGCGTGTGGGCGTGTTTGCGAGTCGAACGAGAAAGAAGCCGTGTTTTAAGCAAGCGAAGGGGTGGCGGAGGCGTGCTCGTAGTCGGCTTTCCCGCGAGGCAGGCCGTCTCGTGCTTACGCGGTGTGGGCCGACGCTTTCGAAGGCGCGCGCGCGAGTGTGCGTAGGAGGAGCACGACGCAAAACCCTACGACGACGACGACGACGACGCACTGGTGTTGCCCGAATCTCTTCTTCCCACTCCGCGCCGCCTTTGGGCAAGTTTATGTTGCGGTGTATATACTGCGTCGTTTGTGTGTAGTGTTTTTCGCTATTCGGGGCGAAAAGTGTGTGGGCGCTGCGCTGTATACGGGAGGCCGCCGCGCCTCATTTTAATACGCCTGAAAGAGCGCAGATAGCTGAAACAATGGCCTCGGAGACTAGCGCGCGCCGGCTGGTTTACATCAGGCGGTGCGCGCAAATATCGGAGGCCAAGATGGAACATGCGAGTTTTCTATTATAGTAAGATACAACTTAAAAAAAAAAAAACCACCAGTCAGCTACAAAGGCTCACGGACCGCGCGGGGTTGTGTTACTCCGCCAGCCAATCACGGAAGCAAACAAAATCGTCGTCATGCAAACTTTTCTAAACGGCGTCGTACTTGATACGACTTGTCGTACTTGTACGTTCCCCTATAATATAGACGAATGAAAACGTATAAAATTATGCGGTTATAAGTTTATTTTTGTGGTTACCGCCTTATTAGGTAACAGGGAAAGTTTGAAGTACGAACTATTTGCAGCCTCGCGGAGGAACAGTGGCTGGCGGTTATGAGGGCGTGGGCGGGGCTTCGCTGCAGACTTAAGCTGTATCCGACTATAAACTCACTAGCGGTAACTTTAGTGCGGCGCTGCGAACTCAAGCAGGCTATCTGGCCATTTGTCACCGCCCCGTTTCAAAGTGGATGCCGATAAATCGTCGTCATCTTCGTCGTTTGGTTATCCATGGGAACGATGGACAGTAACTGGATTTGTCTAATCTTCGTGCTCGGGGTAGACGTTCGTGTAGCGTTGTTTATCAAGTTTTATCTTTCCATATTTCTATAGAAATATACGCACGCCCCAGCGACGGCTTCCCGTGAGTGACAGAAACCGATCTCGAAGGTTCTGTATTTTACGGGCTGCATGCGTCGGAACTGAATGCAGAGCCGGAAGCACGCCATAGCCGCCACGTTCGAGACACTCACTACCTATAATTTCTACGGCTTCGGCAATGTCTGTCGTAAAGAATTGATCTGTCTCACGCGACAGTGGACAACACTTCGTCCGAGGTGCTGGGAGAAAGTGGGCGACAGAGAGAGGGAGAGAGAGAGGAACGAAAAGTGGGGAGACAGTCGCAGCGCGAGGTTGCTGCACGTGCCACGAATTTGCATTCTTTCGTGTTTTTTTTTTTTTTTTGGTTTCTCGCTCGTTAAGTCGCGAAAGCCCTCCCACGCTGTCGATCCCGCAGCGAGAGTTCGCTTAACCAGCTCTTCGCCCGAGCGACTCTCGGAACTCGCGAGGGCGTTTTAATATGTGGTCTAGATATCCCTTCCATAACCCGATCTTCCGCCCACAGCTCGTTTCTCGACATCCTCTTTCCTGGAACTTCCACGCTGCTCGCGGCTATCGTTAACTCGTACCGGAGAGAACGATGCGTGGGCGCCCGTGCGTTTCTCTTCGTAACAGTGTTTCGTTTCGCTTTTTCTACTTTTTATGCGTTAGCATTAGCAGTGTAAAGTGGGGAGGGGGGCATGTGCGTCAATTGTGGGAAGCCGGTCGCGTTGTAGAGGTAGAAAGGGGATTGGGATCATAGATCCGTGACCTTAAAGTTGTGCGACGCAATGCTAACGCATTTCCCTCGAATTTAGTTCTAAATCACCATCTGAATTATTTTCGCTGCGGTTTATCGCGCCCCATGCGCGAATGAGTCTTCCCCCGTTCGTTACGTTCGTTGGCGCGCTTTGCACATCGACCGTTAGTTAGGGACCGGCCCGTTTCAAAGGAGTGCCATTAAATCATCATCATCATCGTCATTCCTCATTTGTCCACTATCGTGTCGAATTGCTGCGAAACGCGCGCAAAAATATACTGCGGAGTTTTTTTTTTTTTTTTTTTTTTTGCCTTGTTTTCCTCTCCCCTCCTTCTTTCCACATCGGTCTCGTTTAGTCTATCACCGCGCGTTCGAACTATTTAGACGTGTAGGGGGGTCGTTCTTCTTTCAGAGTATCGACCTACGTGCCTGGTAAAAAAAAAAAAAAGGGGGGGGGGGGGGTGTTGCGTCGGAGGTGACGAGCGAGCTAATCAGCCGCACTCGAGTCGACCGTCTGGTGGGCGTCCTCAGGGCGGTGACGTGTGGGGGGGGGGTTGAGAAAGGCTGGCGGGCACTAGCGGCCCCCGCGCATGGAACCGCCGTCCCTCTTTACACCCCTCCCTTACCCTCAACACACATACACACACTGTCAGTGTCCTTTTATTTTATTTATTCTTTGTTTCTTTTCATGCTTTCTGGGGAGATGCGAATGTGTTTTTCTTCGGAGCATCGAGCAAGATGCTGCTCTCCGTGAGTGCTCGCGCGAGGAAGCCGCGTGTTGTCGGCCCGCTGCTATTTCGGTTTGAAGGAGCTCTGACAAGACTCGGCGCCCACTACAACCGGGGCCGGGCGGCTGCCGGATAGGCGCCGTGGCTGCTGCCCTGTTGATTCTTCCATGCAGTCCTTGCTTGTCTTGCTTTCTTTCTTTTTTCCATCTTGTGCTTCGCCGCGCGTTTTGCTGCGTTGGTGCGCGTTTGAGCGTGCGCTAGCCGTTCGCGTAAATGGGCTTTCGAGGAGCACGCTCGACGCGTTCTCGGTGAAGAGGGACTCGCGCAGTCTGTTTTAATCTCGCGAAGAAAAAGCAGCCACTTTCTCGTTCTTTTCTTTCTCTTCGTCTTGGTTCACTTTGGATCAATGAAGAAAATGCCTCGCGTACCCCGTCGTGTGATGGTTTCTGATGAACCTTTTACAACGTCGGAGACGGCGGAGCAACGCCATTGGTTCTGATCCTAGCTGCCGAGGTGTTGAGATGATTAAATGCTCTTTCTGACGGCGCTAGTCCTCTTCATTGCCGAAAGGTGAAACGGTCACGTGTGCTGGTGTTATGAGAAGCTTTCAGCGAGGCCTTGTGTGTCACGCTGCTCACGGATGCTTTGTTGGAAGCTTCGGAGGCACTTGAGCTTTAGCGCTGACTGCCGGTACCGTTTTCATATCGGTGCCGTTTCTGAGCTTCCTTGTGCGTGCGTTTGTATTTGTGCTTGGGCCCGGATGTTGATGCGCTTTCCACCAGGCTGAACTATAGCACCTTCTCCCGCGTTTGGTACATCAGAGGATGTACATCCATTCCAGCTCGCTAGTACGCGTCCGCGTCACTCCATCTAGAGAACTTATTGCTGAAGCACGAGACTTCCGAAGCGAAAGCTTTGGCTTCTGTCAGCCAATTAGAAGACAGGACTAGAAAAAAAAAAGAGTTCCTACATTGGGCGGCCCGCCTCCGATCGCGTAACGCCGACTCCCCCAGTTTAAAGGAAGGATTAGTATAGTACATGCACAATGAGCGACCCCTACTGACGTCTCTGGAACGCGCAGCTGGCACTCCTATAGCTTGCTAATTGACTTCCACGAGTCTTAGCCTTGGCTGCACTGCACGAAGTTGCTCAGACGGAGCATGTGTGTCCACATTCGCCTACGCGAAAGCCGGGCCGTGATTGTGTTTCACTTTTTCCAAACTCTGTGCGCAAACGAGATACCACGTGCAGATGACGAGAGGACCTAACGCGTCGCTTGCTGTACACCAGCCGGCTTATTCACCGTCCTTAGCGTTGCCTCTTAGGAGTGCCTTGTCGTAATACATCCGCCTCCATATATAGGCGTCGTTCCCGGATTGTCGAAAACGCCGAGCCAAACAGACGCCGAAGACGTTTACGGATGTACTGACTATCGCGCCGGCCAGCAAACCCCTCCCTCCCCCTCCCCTTCTTCGTTAAAAAGGGGGGGGGGGGCGCAGAGAATTGCTCAACAACCTGCAGACCATGAACGCCCCCCCCCCCCCCCCTTCCTCGCTGCGCATCTCGCCACGGACACACAACTTCCGGCGCCGTTTCGCGGACGACCGGAAGTGGCTGATGCCGGGGCCATCCCCGTATCGTGCCGTTCCCCGGCGGGATGGGGGGCAGGGTAGGGGGGGAGTGTACTTACGTGCGCAGAGGAAACGGGCAGTGCAGAACGCGAACCGGACGTCTCGCGCGCGGGAAAAGAGAAGGCGCGCGGAGCCGCGGTGTTTACACAGGACCGAGAAAGAAAACACTGAGGAGGAGAATATGGCGCCTGCTTTTTAGCCGCACCCTCCTCCAACCGTTTTTTTTTTTTTTTTTTTTTCTCGCGGTATCTTCCACCGGATTCTCTCCGTCTTCTCTCTTGCCGTTGTTAAGCCTCGTTGCAGCACGTGTGGAGGGAGAGGAGGAAAATGGGGAATGATAAGTGCGGGCCCCATTCGATGAGGCAACCCAGACCTGCGCGGCGTCGCGCTGAGCACTGATCAGAACGAATGGTGGAGGAGCTGCGCGGAGCCGAAAATTTAGAGAGATGCCGTCACTTCCGGTGGCGCAGCTGGAACGTAAAGCGTCCTTCCTGTTTTGTTTTGTTTCCTTTCTTTTTTAAAGCCAGCCCGGAGGCTATTTAATTTGGGGTATTAGTGTTCGATTGCGTCTGCGCCGTGTTGGATGGATCCCTTTGTGTGCCTGGTTGGTACGGAACCCCCTCCCGGTATACGGACAAACAAAAACCTTATGAAGTACCGGATGTTTCACCGATGGACGTCTGCAATTACTCAAGATGGAGGATTTCCGGAGAAAATATGACAAGTCTTACCGACCACGCATTGTATAGCTGTTGCGTGCGTCAGAATTAGCCCGATGGTAGAAGTAAGGAGATGAAATTTCGTGGTAGTGAAACGGAAAACAGACACGTACGCTTTTTCTGGGTGCGCTTGGAGACGCCTTTTTTTTTTAACGTAGTTATAACACTATAGGAGCTGGGGGACATGGAAATGTCACGGTTCCAGTAATATTGAGGATCGATTGAGGATTGATTGCCTTTGTCACCGCCCAGTTTCAAAGGGAATGCCATTAAATCATCATCATCATCATCATTGCCGTCGCCGCTGGACGTTGTCATCAACGTCAAAGTCAGTGTAACCTATGGCCCGTAAGTCACTCCTTTAATAATAATAATAATAATAATAATAATAATAATAATATGCTTCTCTGATACATTCATTTTAATAACTGGTCCGCTTAAATACAATTGCTTGTAGCGCGGCGACTAATTAGTACCGAACAGATGCACTAGAAGACGTCCGTCTTCTTCTGCCTGTTGTGTCCTGTCCGCTGTTACTGTATTTAGCTACAGCACTTACCTACCGGCTTCACGTTATCACTGTTTGGCATCGGATTACGTTACACTTACACAACACATACGATGCTAAAACTTTAAAACCACAAAGAACAAACGTGGCCCTGTGCTCGAACGTACGTTCATCCTGAAAGAGCGAAACGTATAACAACAGACTTAGTATCGACACAAATGAGAGGAGCTATAGTACCAGTTAGAGAGAATCCTGCCCCGGCCACCCCGAAGCTTTCTTCGTTCTTGCCTCAAAGGGAGTTCCGATTAGTCCGACACCCAAATTGGCACCTGCAAGACCGAGTATCCTTGGCTTCGCCACCCAGCCCCGACGAGGAGGAGAAAGTCGGCCTTCGCGACGACGTCCTTTTCCGGGAGCTGACGGCGGCCTGCGCCTACTGGCAGCAGCTCTTTCATCTCTCCGGTAACGACGCCACTGACGCAGGCAGTGAAATCACTTTTGTTCCGTAGAAGAAAAGCGCCAGCCGACAATAATGGCGCACCCCTTGGGCGGCGATAGCGTGGGCGTGTCTCTCTTCTCGGGGCTGGGACATGACGAATCCGTAGCACTTCGAAGCTCCGACCAAAGATGTTTCTGTTCGTGGCTTCTTTTTTTTTTTTTTTTTTTTTTTTTCCTTCTCGTGCGTCAGGCCACGTGTCCGTCGTGCACCGTTCAACTCGGCAACTCGTTCCCGGAACTGTGCAGGTTGGGTCGAACGGATGTTCGAAATCTCGATGACGCAAGCAGGCTGGTACCGAACGGTAAACTAAGCTTAGGATTGGGTCGCGAAACAGCATTCCATGTCAATAAGGGGGAGGGGGGGGGGGGGGAGAGAACGAGTAACAGCGCAAGAAACGGGACGTGCAGACCGAGACACGAAGCGCAAATTGCGCCGTTATCTCGTCTTTTTTTTTTTTTTTTTTTCAGACATGTATACATCCGGCGGCAAAATATTACGGACCATGAAATCTGCGGAAAAGCTGAATGAATATCTCCGCAGCCGCACAACGCAATCTGGTATTTGCATTTCGGGCCTCGACTAGAATATGCTAGCAACATTGTCGTATACAGTTTTACTGGCTACTGCTACAGAATGCTCGGGAATTTGAAGTTTTCTAAGATGCCGTGGTCCGTAAACTTTTTGTCGCCGGGTGTACCAGCCGGCCCAAGTTAGCACTTTATGTCATGCCGGTTATGCCTATAGGTTACTAGAGTTCAGTATAGTAGAATGCCGGAGACGTAAGCGTGATCAATAGTGCTGGTGGCGCTATCCTCTGACGCCGAGTTCAACCGTACATCATTGCGCTGATGGACGTCATGATTTTTAGCACCCGACGTTATAAATGACATTCGCAGCAACGGAGGCATTGGCCTTCACTTTTATCTCGTATCAGAAGCGGCCTGGAACGCACAAACGTTTCTGAAAAACTTGTGTGTCTTAGCAAAACGCAACAAGAGTTCGCTACCACCACCGCTGCGGCTGCAGGGGCAAATATTCGCAACATGGCATTCGCAACCTAATATTCACAACATGTCCGCTGCTGAAAAACAAAAAAAAAATTCAGGCACGACTTAGCATATTGCAGTGGAATGCTAGCATAATCACCGAACCTGAACCATTGGAATCGCCAACCTTCTAGAAGCGCTAATGTTCAAAGCTGGTGGACGCGTTATCTAGCCAGAGCAAGCGACGTTGGGGAAAAAAGCAGCATGAAAGCTATGGGGCGAGGTCGTAGCAGTCACAGATAACTATTCGATATAAAAGCGCAGACACGGGCAGTAGGCGCTATATATGATAGCGCTTGAGGCTAGATACCGATTTAAAGGGGATGCCATCAGCGACTGTCATCGTAAGCGACTGTCCGTCTCCCCAGTATTCCGTGAAGAGCAATAACTTTACGGCAGAAACTCCCTGCTTTCGCGGTGTCCGAGTCACAGCGTTGGCCGATTCGCGGCGTCCAAATAGCATTGCGGAGTTTTGATGGAGATTGTGATTGCTTTATTTCACCATATTGGCACATCAGTGCATAACAAAAATGAACCTACATAGAGAGAATAGCGAGGGAAAAGCTGCTATTTAGCAGCTTCACTGGCCCCGCCACCCGCTGTTTACAAACCTGTAGTCCCGTGCGAATCGGCGTACGTCGACTCCGCGTGGCCGCCGCGGCTCGCGGTACCCGCATCCTGCCCTCGCTTCCCCTCCCCCTCCTTCTCCTCTCGGGTGGTTTCGAAGAAAGCCGGAAGACGCACCACCGCTTTCTGTTGCCCGCCCCGCGCCTTCTGGAACGGCGTCGTCGCCCGAGGGCCTTTCGACAGAGGAGGGCAACGTAAAGGAGGGTGGGCAAGATGCACGCGCGTACACTACACAAGCATCGAGAAGGGGGGCTGGTGCAAAGTGAGTCGCGCCGCGGAGTCATTTTCCCACGGTCGCGTCTTCTTTCAGAGCCTGCTGCTGTCCCTCCCCTCGCTCTCGCCTCACTTCCTCTCGCGTCTCTTCAATGGTTCCTCTCGGCATTCAGTTTACCCCCCCCCCCCTTCCTCTCATATACTCCACTTTCTCCTTTCCTTCTGAAGACGACGCTTCGTTGCCTCTTCCCAACACACACTCGGGGGCTCCTCTCTGGTTTGTCCATTATTGCTGCTTCCTAACCACGCGTCGCCCTTTCTTCGCTTATTATTATTTGTATCTTCCTTTCTCTGTGCCTCATGGTCCCTCCATCATCGCGTCGTGAAGCTCCTCGCCTCCCTCTCCCATCACCGACGAATCCCCCCAACGCCTTATTCCATCTTCTTTCTACCCAAGGCTGCTCGCGCAGCAAAAAAAGCACCCCCGCGCTGTGTCAGTGGACGCACAGGAAGGAGAAGAAGGTGGTCGCGGAGGAGAGAGTGTTTCGCGTGCCCTTATTTATCTCCGCGCATTTCCCGTAATCTGCCACCACGCGTTCTGTTTACGGACCCCCTCCCTTTGTCATACTCCTCCTCGTCGGTTGCTTTCTTTTATTATTAGTTTTTTCTTTGCGATACTCGTTTTCAATGCAGCCGTACTTTTTCCCGCCGCCTTTTCTCGCGATCACGTGCCACTCACCTCCCCCCCCCCCCCGCGAGTATTGCCGTCTATCTTCGTTCCATCTTACGGCCTCGCGCGTTCTCTCCAGTCGTATTTTGATCTCTCTCGCTTCCCTCCTCCTCCCATTGCCATTCGGCACCCCGTCGTCGGATGCCGGTACACCCTGAACGCGGTAAATTTTCTAGAGGCTCGCGTTTTTATGGGCAAAGGGGGGCGCTCTTTACCGCGAATAACGGCGGCAAGCCATCGCGGGCTTGGGTGCTTCGATAACTTTTTCGCTATGTCTGAATAAATTTATTTAATTTACGATGCTACCATATTTACGGGGGTGACGTACAGACCTAAGTTTTTTTTTTTCTTTTTTGATAATGCGACGATTGTGAACGTCGAAAGTAAGGTTAACAGTGTGGAATGGGGGGCTATGAACGATGTCGAATATTGCATCGAAACGTCTACGTATAGAGGCTGAAGCATTCTGGTAGAGGTTGAAGGTTGTTTTAGAAAAAAACTGAGGAGAAAACAAAAAAAAAGGAACCAAGCAGTCGCGCTTTGATGACATATGCATCAGAGACTAAGATTGCTTGATAGGTTGTTATTAATGCGTTAGCATTGGGATTGTCAAAGTGGGGAAAAAAAGTGTATGTGTGTGAACTGTGGGAAACCGGTCACGTGGTACAGGGAGGATGGGAAAGCTTAAAAGAGCGTATGTATATATATATATATATATATATATATATATATATATATATATATATAGAGAGAGAGAGAGAGAGAGAGAGAGACGCTCCACCCCCCCCCCCCACACACACACACACACATATATATATCCTGGACGCGTAAGCTCCTGAACAACACTGCCAATGGGGTGCACGCTGCTTAAATCATCGATCCGGGACCTCAAACAGGCGCGTAGTTAATGCTAGCGCATTTCTCTCTCATTTACCGCTAACTCGCCGCTGAATCCTTCGTTTGGGTGTTTCCTTGCCCAGTGTATTGAACAACTTTCAAACTTTGCTGCAATCGGCTAAATATTTGTTCGAGCTCCGAAAACTACGAGCAGAATAGGTGTTCGTCTCAAATGCACAAAAAAAAAAAACAGGGAAAAAAAACGCTTAGATATCCGCTACACCCATGTTGATGTTCAAAGTAAGCCTAAAGAGTGCTGTGCCGAGCGGAAAATCCTCTAAAAAGTCGGCACTGTTCCTCCAGCCCACATTCCAGATCGTGCCGTCATCCGTGGCTCTCCTTTGGGCAGTCGTGTTTTTTTTTTTTTTCTCCCCTTCTCTTGCTGCGATGTGTGCCGAAAGCTAGCACCCTGCTGCGACACGCCCTCCCTCGTGAACTGCCTGCGAGGACTGTTTGTCGCGGAGGCATGCACGCTCTCGTCCTTGGACACCCCCCCCCCCCCCCCTCGCTCATCGTCCCTTCCTCCCCCTCCGTGCTCTCGTCCTCCTCTCCGACCATATGCCGCTCGTCTTCCTCCTCTCGTCGTCGTCTTCTTCGTTGTTGTTGTGCGCACGTTACCACTTGCGCGGAAAATACATGTTACTGCCAGGAGCGATGACGATGCCGTGGTCTCGTGGTCCGGAATCGTGGTCCGGAAGCGTTAACAACCCGGGTCGCGCATCTTCCATTCTCTGGGGACGCCGTAGCTGTAGAGGCGTGTTGCGCTTGCCGCCGGCGATCTCGGCCCGGGATTGTCTTTGCCAGAAGCCCATTGTCCCCGTAAACCAGCCGAAAATTTAAAAAAAAAAAGAAAATAGCCAAGGACGTAGCCAGCCTATATTTTCTCTGTTCATTAGAGCTTCTATCTCTGCATTGTACACTTAGCTATAGCCTGGCCCCGCTCTATAGATCTCTCCCCTGCTTTATTTTTTTTTTCCACCCATGCTTTGCATATCTCGACTGCTGACCGGTTAATCTTTTTCGATTCCCAACACTTCTGGAAGGTGGACGACGTTGCCCACGGTTCTTGCTGGGCGAATATCTTGGCATTCCATTGCAATGTGCCGAGTCGTACTCGTACTCGCGCTCCAACAGAGACATGCGAACATTTGCCGCGGTGTGTCTCTGTCCTCGGCCAGTCAGCCAACAGATAGCGCAAGGCCTGTTCACCGCGAACCATGACCGCATGCTACCTGGCCCGAAATTGGCATTGTCAAATCTGGCGTGACGAAAGCGGTGACTTTGAAATCACCACTGCTTACTCGGGACCATCCCGGGCCAGCTCGCATGACGTCATGGATCGGAGTGAACAGGCCTTGCGCTATTAGAGGTGGTGTTGAACCAGCTCGGGCCTCAGATAGCGAGGCACTGCTCCCCTTTTCGTGCACATTCTTCTCTCCCGATTTCTTTCTCGCCCTCATATTTGTAAATCTCCGAGGCGAGCTCGCGCTACAGCGACGCTGCTGCCTCCGGGGCGCCATTTCCGGCCACGCACTGACGCGTAGCGTGACGCAGGTGCAAGGGGCCTACGTGCAAACGCCTTTTCTTCTTCTTTTTTTGCATGTAGGCTCCCTAGTGCATGTCGACGCGTCGCGCACCTGACAGACAGAAGTGCACGGCAGTGCGTCAACTGCCTCGCGAATATGTTAACCTTTCATTTCTTTGTTCTTTGCGCGTGCGGCTCTTGAAGTCCACTGTGAGGGGAGGCTCCGTATAGAATCCACCTGTCTTCATTTATCAGTCCTGCACAATTATCCGCCATCAGGTGCGCGCCGTGGATTGCGTCGCGCGATTATTTTTCGCGAAGCGCGCGGCAGCTGCCGTCTGTTTCGCGCCTAATTTGACGGTTCTCGTCGGGTCTGCTTCGAAGCTAAGCAGAGCTGCGTACATCAGTGAGACCCCAGGCGTCAGGCTGATATATATATATATATAGTGGCTTGAATCGAGCGAGGCGTAAATGCGGTTTCCGTGGCAGCAGATATCCCGTATAGACCGGATATAGCTTGCAGCGCGTGAGGTTGCTAGGAAGGTAATAATTATTCAGCCGAGATTGGCGTGGCGAATCTGCTGTATAGTTCTCGGACGCAATACTGTTTTGAATGTGCCAGCTTATGTCCAGCCATTTATCTGCCTGCGCTCTGCCTTCTTGTCGCTTCGTTGCCTCTCCGCGTGTTCTCGGAAAGTGGCGTATGAAGCAAGCACACTGAGTTGAAATCGAAGTATGTCGAGCAGCTGTGGTCGACTGTAGACGAACTTGGGCACAAGCACCGACTCTCACGGTAGGGCGAAAAGCGTAGGTGGGCATACTGATAACACCGATTCATACTCGCCGCAAATATGAACGGTGGTGAGTTCCGGTGAGCTTGTGTGGACGTGAGTATGAACGGCACTAAGGGTTTGGTTAACGCGCAGTGCTAAGGAAAGTCAGTGACGGCGAGTTTAAGTGGAACGTTAGTACGAACGTGGGCGTCTGCCGGCGAGTGTAGGTGGACTTGAGTGTGTGTGCGAATCAATGCCGTAACTATGAATGGAAGTGACTATGAATGGCGATGGGAGTGTTGGTCAGTATGAGTGGGCTCCAGCGAGTGTGAGTGAATGCGTAGCCTACGAAAATATTGGTGAGTATGTGTGCCGACCTATGGACAAAATGGAGGTACAGCATTAATCACAGTCGTCGCGTGATATTGCCTCCGCTGCGCACCGCGCTTGGCTCGGATAGCGAGCCGCGAACCCAGGGTCCTCACTGTTCCAAGTAGACCGGGAGGCTCGAGCTGAAACGCGCATGGTATCCGCTGTGGCACTTCGGAGGAGAAAGAGACACGCGTAATCAACGCTTCGGCGAGCGCTGAATGGGAAGGGACGGAAACTGAAAACAGGGCCACGCCTGTCACGAGTTTGAAAAAGCCCCCTGGAACAAGCCGCGTTCTTTCCGGAACGCGGGGTCGTCTCTAATTGCGTGGCAGCAACAACGACGATGGCGAAAAGAGAGAGAATCGTGAAGTTTGAGCAACGTCATTTGCAGCCTCTATACCGGAAGTCGGCTAATCGAGCAACCTTGCGAGAAGACGCGGTCCGAACACTTTCGACGGTGGCAGGCAGTTGCGTCGAGGTAACTCTCGAACGCTATCCTTCTTTTTTTTTTTTTTTTGTCTATTCTTCAATCTATTCTTTGCCGTATCCTTTGGCATTGAGGTCCTTATTACACCGTCACGTTGTCCGTCGGTCCCGGTCGGTCCGTGCAGCACAGATGGGGTTTCTCCCCGGATGATGGAAAGAAAGGATCGTCCTCGGCCTCTGTGGTTGTACAGAAAGAGAGGGGGGGGACACTGACCGCCGCGCACACCCCATAACCAAGTGACGACGACGCCTTGTCGAGGAGACAGAGAGAGTAGTCTGGAAGCGCGTCGTGATATTGAATGCTGCGTGTATTACGCGTGATGGGGGAGGGGGCGATCTCTGCCTCCATGTATAATATAGCATGGCGCTACGAGCGAACACGGCGGCTTCCGAGAGGCTCGCCGTCGCCGTGCATCGAGTATAGCGTGTTGTGGCTGCTGCCACGCCCTGCATGGCGCGGAAACCGGCCTGGTTTCCCCTCTCTCCCTCTCATGCGCTCAGCGGGCGCCTAGGAGTGCATTGGCGCTGGTGCTACTGCTGTGCTGTCGTGCGCGTTATGTGTGCCTTAGCGCGAGCGGCCGCTTCCGCTGCTATTGCTCCGTTCTTCCTGGGGCTTGTCGAGGGAAGGGGGGGGGGGGGGGGCGCTCTTATATAAGCCGTTCGTTCGTTCGGCGTAAGCGACGACCTTGGCGTGACCTCTCTCCCTCGCTCGTCGTCGTCGGCCCTGTCGATACGTAGGGCAGGCGTCGTTTTCTTGCGCCGTCGAGGCAAGGTCGCGCGCGCCTCTTGTCGGCACCGCTGTTGCTGCCGCCGCCGCCACAGGGAGGCCGTTGACTTCTCCCCGGGTGCCGTAACAGCGTGGGCGCCTGCTTGGTCGGGTTGGGATTTCCGCCACGCCTAAGATTATGCGGACTCGGCGAGGGGGAAGAGAGCGTTGCATTAAACCGGGAACGAGATGTAGTGTGCTGGGAAACGGACACCGCCTACGATTTCTGGTGCCGCGTCTGTGTGAGATAGCAGCCTTACGTGGCGTGGGCGTCGCGTACTGAAAAACTCTGGTCCGTGCGCTTTTTTCAAATAAATAAGTGTATCGAGGCCATATGCCCGACTAGCTTTGAGAGACTAGCTCGCAGCCGTTCTCGTCGCTGAAACGTATGCCTTTGACACGATTATGTGCTCCGCCAGACTATTGTGAACAGATCGATAAGTTTGTGTGCTGTAACACCATAGATATATTACAATGAGACATATACAATAAGCTTATTATAAATTTGTGTGCTGTCATTCAGGCTTTCTCAGTCAAGCCCACTGTGTCTTTGTAAGTCCCACTGAATGTATCCTCTTCCCAGCAGAAGTAATAAATAGTATTTGTATTACTGCTATTATCAGCAGTTCGGTATTGGTGTCGGCGGTGGCGACAAGACGGGGGAGTCGCCGCATTGGAGGACTCCGGGGTCGGTGACCACATGGCGTTCTCGTGCATCGAAACAGTCGTCGCGTCGTCGATGCTAAGCAGCATCGATCTCGGGCAGTATTCGTGAGGACGACCATCGGGGAACATCGAGCCTCGGAACATCGAGGCTCCCTTTCCTGTCGCGGAAGGGTTTCGGCACAATGACGTTTCATTGCGCGCTAAAGAATGTATTATGCAGGGAGCTGAAACTGGGCGTTCAACTTTAGCCGATAGGAGCCATAGTTGTGTGCGCTCAACGAATGACTTTGCATGCGGGATCAGTTTAGCAACCACGTATACCTTCCTATACACATGGTTAGCCGTATTAACTCAGACAAGTGAAAGCGCATTGTTGGGCACTAACGTTCGTTTGTCTCGAGGTAGGAGGTTAGGCTTAAGGACTTCGGTGCCAACTGGTCACACGATCGAGGCTCCTCCTGGCTGGGCCCCGCGCTTCTGTTTTCTTTTCTCATTCGTTATCTGCTTTCCAATTCATTGAAGCGTTCCGTCGAAGGGTATCGCCATTGCACGGGCACATACTCCTGGGACGGCGGCGCTTATCCTTGCATCGTGGCGCCAGCCTATAGTGGCTTCGCATGCCCTGTGGGTGCGGATGTTGCCGCCGTCATCTCGATCGAACGCTCTGCTGCCAAAACCATACAGACGTGAGCGTCGGGTACGGATCGCCAAGCCGCGGATTCCCCTCGGGGACGGAAGATTCCGGGAACGCCTCGGTTCCTCCCGTGCCGTGTTACACGGAGTCGACAACACACCATTCGCGCCGCGCTGGCTTTTTTTTTTTTTTTTTTTTTTGCTTTTTTTTTTTAAGCGTGGTAGCGGTGCGGGCGATACGTGTGCAAGTTGGTTGCTCTCTCGTTTCCGGGTTTCATCGCGGAGCTGTTGCCTCTTGAAATCTGTAGCTTCTCGCCACAGCCGAGCGAGTGCATGTATGTTCGTGTGTGTGTGTGTGTGCTTGTGTGTGTGTTCGTGCGTGTGCTTGGGCGTGTGTGAGTGTTTGGTGGGTGTGTGCCGCATACGATGGACGCCCTGCCCTGTTGGGAGCCCGATATCTGTGAACGGGGTCAGGACGAGGCAGTACGCTTTTGCACTACACGCGCATTCCGACGCGATGGCAGGCGAACTACCTCCCTGTATTCCGCGCCGTGTGCACGTATGTACGTGCAAGACTTGCGCAGCGGCTCATGAATCTTACATGATGCGGCTTCGTGTACATACATAACCGCTGCCGCGAGCTTTATATTGAATTTCATGGAGTTGCCTTCGAGTCGGAGTAAATTATGCGGATTATAGCGAAAATGCTCGCCAGTTCTTCCTGACTGCCGACGTATTTTTCTCCCACCGCTCGCACGCCCCCGCGAGTGTGATAGGAGCACCACCTGCTCTTTTTTTTTTTTTTACTTTCTTCGGACGACCTTTAAGCACGCTTTAGGAAAGGGACGGTATTTTTTCTCCGAAATGGGTGGGCTGCCAGTTTTAGGGGCGATTTCTTCAAACCATATTCGCGCATTTTCCCACCGCTAAGTGAGAAAAAGGAGACAGAGAGAAGGAGTAAAACACTTTTTTTATTTTATTATTCCCCGCGACTAACTTTCCCACGCCTGTACGCGACGACACCACGTGACACGCTTCGCTTCCGCTTGACGCAGCGCCGTCTACGTCGCCCTGCATGGCTCGAAATGCGCATCCTTCTCTCGAAGTGCCTGATTGCATGTAGGCTGGGAGAGTCAGCCAGATCCCCCGTCATCTGCATGCATAGCGCTTTCGTAAGTTGCTCGTAATTGGATTCTGTCTTCTGTCCCCGTGGTCATTACGTCACCAAGGGACGAAGAGGCGTATCTGCATTGCCGTTTTGCGCGCGACAGTTTTTTTTTTTTTTTTTCTCCCCCGGTTTGTGTTGCATTGTGTGACCGGCGACTGTGAGGATTGGGATTTCGCTGTGGGATGAAGTGGGTGATTGCAACGCGAAATTGGTGTCCTGCCCGCAGAGGACGCTACAGCAGAGAGACCCGGTATACTCACTGTTAGCACGACTGCGTCTAGTTCTACTTGCAGAAGTGACGTTAGCCATCACTTGAACCTGAAACATTTGCTCGAATGTCTCTGCCTCGCGGCGGTTATTGGAAACGTGGGCTCAATATGCTAACACTTTTTTTTCTTACGACATTTTTTTTTTTCGCAGTGCGGTAACGCGCTTCCGTCACACGAAAGGCACTGGATGCGCTTCAGTTAGGTTTCATTTCATCCTGCGACTCTTGTTTGACTTCTTGCAAATAAGTACTGCTAAGGATGAAGAACTGGAATTGCGAGGTCAACTGAGGTTCATATTCACAGTAGGGAAGTATTGCTACTCGTACAAAAAGTTCTTGCTTTAGAATTGCTCGAAAGAGCAAGTGCCAGTCGATGGTGATGTTGAACGTATACGGTTAGCGAATGTCGTTGGCCGATGGGAAAGGACACTTGTGAGCTTCGTGAATTCGGCCGCATACTTTAAAAACGAGTTTAGAAAAAAAAAATACCAGCTATGAAACGCACCAAAAACACTCCCGCAGTGCGGTGCGGCTGCTTTTGTTGCTCGGCCCTCACTGCGCTGTTTTCACGTGTGTACGACGCGTAGGCGTTAATGTGTATCGCGTACGGGCGTGCTCGTGTACACCGGGGGCGGCTGCTGCGTGTCGCTGGCGAAGTCACGCCCTGCAGTTGTGGCCTTGGTCCGCTTTCTGGCTACTACGCGATTCTCGTTATTATTCCCCCCCCCCCCCCCCCCCCCCCCCGGTGGGCGCGCGCGCTGGGAGGCTTTCTAACATTTCATTTTGTGTGTGTGTGTGTGTGTGTGTGTGTATTCCTTTCTACGTGTTTTATTTTTCTGTTTTTCGATTGTTTCTCGCGTCAGCCTCGTCGCGTCGGCATGTGAATGACGAGGAACGAGGCGTTGAAGAGACATAAGGAACACGATAAAGAAAGCGCGGCGCTCTCTGACTTTAAGATAAAAAAAAAATACGGAACGGTGAATCATAGTGAAACGGGAGCGGATCTATTAGGCCATACTTCTTTGGTGTTATTGCAAGCTCTGCATGGTAGCGGGTTTTGTCCTTGTCTCTCTCTGTGTGCGTGAGTCTGCTTGCGTGTGTACATTTCGCGTAAGCTTCCTGCCAGCCATTGTTTCCTCCAAAAAATCGCTAAAAGCTCTGGCGCTAATGACTTACGTGGTCTGCAAGCATGGCGGTCGAGTCGGCCTGGGAATTATAGTTAGCGCGTCAGCTTGCCTCAGATTCTTCTGGGCTCAAGCGGCTTAGCGACTTTGCAAGTCTTATCATTTCCAACAGTAAACTGCGTCGGAAATGCAACAAGATTCCAATCATTGTACACGTGCGAGGATATACTTTCCCGCTTGACACCAGCGCGCACTGTTTTACATCGTCGGCGCTTACTTTTGACACTTCCGGGAAAACTTGTCGTCGGCCTGTAATGTGGTTTACCAAGCCACGGTTGCTCGAATAAAACGCCGTTTCCATACAAATGAGGGCGCGTGTTGAGTATCAACGCGCGCCCCATAGTGCGCGCGTGCTTCTCCGCACGGCAAGCGTGAACTGCAGCGAAAAATGACTTTTTGGCATAGCGACTCTGCAAAGCGGGAAAGCTGCATTGCAGGAGAAGTCGGATATTTCCGAGTATCTTCGTAGGTGGAAACGCTGTTTGAAGTCCTGAAGCGGAAGATTATATAAATACGTGATGGTTGAGAAATAATACGTGATTATTTATGTTCCGTTTATGTTGTGTCCCGTTGTTTCTCTTTATGGGCCGCCGTGCTGTTGAGTTTAGCCGTCTCATGTGCTAGGTGAGAGTGGCTGTTTGTTAATTTTTTTATTTACCCTCAGGGCTCGAATGAGCTATTTAATGAATGAGAGTTTTAGAATAGGGGCCCCAAACGTTTTGGGGCTCCAACGAAAGAGCGTCGACACTACTGCGCATGCGCGAGACGCTAACTGCGTTTGGGTTTTGCGTTGGACACGCTATTTCACCGATTTAGCGGGAGCCCCAAAAGCAGCCCCAAAAGCTTTGCGTCAACAAACATGGCGGCACCCATCGAAGCGACGGCTCTCCGAGTACCAAACTCGGCTTGATTCGTGGTAACGCGTGAAGTTCGTAAGCTAGGAGAAGTGACTGCGGTTATCGCTTTCTCTCAACTAACGTGTGTAATGAAGATTGATTTATTAGACGCCGCTGATTCCGAATTCGATTGTCGATTTCATGGCTCGTAGGCCTAACGTGGATCAGCTTGGCTGGTGAAGGCACGTCAAGTTGGTTACTCAAAATTAGGCGCAACAAATCGCTTGCTGCTCATAGAATAACCTCTCAATTGTAATTAAACGCAAAACCACGAAAGTCAAAATCCCTCTTCCTATCATAGCATGGTATAGCTTATTTTAATGTTTAGAATAGTTTTTCTTTTACACCGTAGTGCAAGCGCAAGACGCTATTCGCAAACTATTCTAAAACTCTTCACTCTTGCATGCCCCAACGCTAACACCCGCAAAGCTCTTTGGGGCCCCTATTCTAAAACTCTCTATTATATCGAAGCGTTTAGTACGTTAATTTTTTTCCCCATTGACTGTACGGTGATTGTTTTTGACGCACGAGGCGCGCGTAAACGTCGACTTCTCAAAAGGAGGCGTACTTTTCCAGTGGCTGGGCTAACGTGCATGGCGTGAACGTAATACGATGCCGACGAAAACTCCGGACACGTTCGTTCGAGCTAACATCTCCTAACCATTGGCACGGTGCAGTGGCTGGAAGAAGCAAAGAAGGCTGACTAACGCACCGCATCGTGGTTCAAAGTACGCCCATATCACGGTGCCTTACTGAAGCTTGACGCGACAGGGGTGCGTCGTCTGCTAGCGTGTCTGCAGACGCGTGAAATGACGCCCGCCGCGCGCGGTAGGTGTCAGTGCCGACGCTGATGTGCGTATCTGCGTCTAACCACTCCGCTGGCGGCCCGGACGCCCCCGTCGGAAGCGGGGGGGGGGGGGGGGGGGGAGAGAGCCCCCCTCCCCGGCACACACCTGCCGGCGACAACGCGTTGAGGGGGACGCACCCGCTAGCTGTCACCACCGGGCTTGCGACGCGAGCGGTCCGAAGTCTTCTGGCGGGCTTATTTCCGTTTCGGCGGGCGAGGCGAACGGACCCGTCCCCGCGCGGCGCTCAGTTATGCGAATGGGCTCTCGCTCCTGAACATTTTCGTGTTTTTTTTTTTTTTTTTTTGTTATCCAATCGTCGCCGCATTCCCCGTTCTTATTGTTTCGCTTCAGCCTCTTCGGATGCTTTCTCTCGACGCCTTTGTATGCGCGAACTCTCTCTTTTTATCTCCCTTGGGTTTCCGTTTTTCTCCATCCGCCTCCTCCTTCCCGTTGTTATTATTATTTTTTTAATACTCACCGTTGTCTGCGGCAAATCGCAGTTTCCATGGATGTTACTTTGTTGGTTATTTCTCCGAGTGAGTTAACGTTCACGTCGTTGCCGTCTCCCGCGTTGCGTCAATCGTTCGCCTTTTCTCGGTTTTCCGGTTTAACCGGCAACGACCGATGTGTTCCGTCAGATTCAGCGGTGTGGCGAAGCGGCGTTTAAAGCGGGAGTCCTGGTCCGCCTCGATGAGAAAAGAAGCGTCTGAGGGGATCCGCCCGAGCTCTGGACATAAAGCTATAATGCGGCTTTTTTTTTTTTTTTTTTTTAGCGGGTTTGTTTTATTGCGATGGGCGGACATTTTCATTCTCCCGAGATTACCACGCGAAGCTTCTCGGAGAGCTTTGGCGCTGTTGAAAAAAAAGGATTTGTCCTGACCCGGGGTCCAAACTCGGGACCAAGGCCTTTCTCGACGAGGCCGTTCTACCATCAGAACTGACCAGGCGGCTAGCTGATGTGGCACAGCGAGCCTACGTACTATATTGATCGACAGCTCGAAGCGCATGAACACAAATGGCAAGGAACGCCGATTGGTCAAAATTATCCCGGAGCCCCTCCTCCGCTACGGCGCATTTCCCACAATTTAACCTGCGAGTGTTCCCCGTGCGGTGTTAGAGGCAGGACGCTCAGTGGGCCACCCGCCACGGTGGCTTAGCGGCTGTGCTGTCGGGCTGCTATAAGCACGAGGTCACAGGATCGAATCCCGGCCCGGCGGCCGCATTTCGACGGGGGCACGCTAAAGATCCCCTGGTGGTCAAAACTAATCCCCCACTACGGCGTGCCTCATAATCAAATCGTGGTGTGGGCACGTAAAACCCCCGAATTCAATTGAATTCACGCTCAGTGGGCCATGTGAAGGAACTTAGAGCAGTAACCGCGTACAGTTGTACCACACAACGGACGCGCGAAAAGCACGAACGCCACAGCCTTCGACTGTTGCCTTTCTCGTGTCCGCAGTGTTCACCCTATACGAACCGACTATAGCCGGAGAACGCGAGCTGCGGCGTGAAGGAACACCGTCGTGATTTCATCGCAGTCGTCGTCGCCCCGTCTTCGCCAGCTCCCGAAGCGGGCTTGTCTCCGTGGAGCGGGAGGCGCCGAACGAAATCCGCAGTCGATCGATGGCCTCGTCGGTGTCCTTCCCCGCCGCGGAGCGCATCTCCCGCACGCACCTCCTCTGCTACCGGGTCCGCCTTACGTAACAGCTGTGCCTCGCGGTGTAGCTAGCGCACTGGGTCCGCGCGTGCGGCAGTCAGGCTGCCGAGAAAAACGCAACCCGGTTCGCAAAGCCCCGTTTTCCCGAGCAGCGTTTCCATTTCGACGAAATCGAACCTGTGTTCTTCTCGAAGAACACTTTTTTTTTTTTTTAACCAGGTCTCGCAAGCTTCTCCATCTTGCGCGTTTGGCGAGCCGTGATGCAAACACAGCGTTCGCTTTGTTGGGCTCTTTGTTTTTCGGCTGTACCGCAGGGAGCTCCGGCTACGCGACGGATTTGGGGCATTGGGCAACACCCCGTTTTATCCCTTGCGGACCATAATTGGACCGTGCATGGTTTTAGGGCTCGAAAACAGGGCTTGTGTGTGTGTTTCGCTACCTACATTTTTGTTTCTCTTTTACATTCTTATCCGCTCCTCGTTCATACTGCCTCGTGCGCATGCGTGTATAATGGTTAACATTTGACGGTTGCGCAATCCGCTGTTCCTCGTTCGCGTCGGCCTTCGCTCGGCGTTGAAAGCGGGCGCGGTAAACGAGCGGACGTTTCGTTGTAGGTGAAAATAACAGCGCGGACGAAGTGTCAGCCTATTCTGTCGTCAGGAAAAAAAAAGAAAAAAAAATAAAAAAAAGGTGTCCCCTTTCTGCTTCTGGGGCGGTCTTCGTCAGTCTTACCTTTCGGGAGGGATGGCGGTGAGGCCTTAAATGGAGAGTGCCTCGTTACATCGCTAGCGCGTATTGTAATAATAATTGTCATTAACGCAAGCAACGCATTAACGTAGGATTCCCTTCATCGCCACAGAAAGTTGCCCGCGAGTGCACGGTGCTGTTGTGTTTATCGGTGGCTTCGGACTTTTCTTCGCTGCCTGCCTGCGTGGCCCTCTTGACCTTTGACACCTACTCTCGACGAGCACTGTTGTGCAGCCGCTTCGAGTTGTCCGTGAAAGGGAATTTTCCGTGGCTCGGGGGGAGGGGGGGGGGGGGGGCAGCAGCAGACAGCGATGCGAGATACGCGCAACGTACGCCGCTTCTATGGAGCTCCGCACCTCGTCCGACTCCCGTCCGAGATATACGGTGAAAACAAAGCGACCAACACGCAAACAACCGTCTTGGAGAGGACGTTTACTAAAAACGCCACCCTCCGTGGTTGGCTATGGCGTTGGGCTGCTAAGCACGAGGTGGCGGCGGACACATTTCGACGGGGGCGAACGATGTTTTAGCCCGTGTCCCATGCATTGGGTTAAAGATCCCCTTGTGGTCAGAATTAATCCGGAGTCCCCCCACTACGGCGTGCTTCACAATCAAAGCGCCCGGTTTTGGGCACATAAAGCCCCAGAATTCAATTCATTCATTCGCGTCGCGCACAGAATCCGATTACACGAGGCTCGGCGGCAACATGGGCTACAGATAGCACCATCGATAACGTTCGAGAAACTTGAAAGGCGCGCCTTGAGCTGAGCGATAACCTTTAAATTGTTTAGCCGAAGAAAGACGACGACTGCAAAATATACATAAGTATACCTGGCGTCGCTATTTATTGTTCATTGAAGTACCCCCAGGCCGGCTATGACGTAGCCTACCTTCTCCTGTTTCTACATCTAATAAAACAAATAAGGGAGAAAAAAAACGTGATACACCTGTGAGCGGCAAAAATAGAACGAACGGAATGCCGCGCCATTCCCGAGAAAGATAAAAAAAAATAGCGGGGGCGTGAATTCCCCGTTGTCCCGCTGGTCTTCCTGTTATTCATGGCGCGCCTAGCTGTCGCCAATGCCGCCCATCTGCGCCTGCTCCGTTATCGCGTTTCCGGTCTTGCTTTGCAGCTTGTTGTCAACCCACACGCCCCCCCTGCTCTCTCAAAGTAAGGTGAGAGTGGCACAGGTGCTACGCGTACACCTACGGACGTTCCAACGTCTCACTTCGGCAATTGAGAGCGTACTGCGCATACGTCGTGAACGACTACGTCGTCCTCAGCTCCTCGGTCGAAATTGCGCGTTTGTGGAAACTTTCAGTTTTCAGCTGCACTCTTCGACAGCAGCACACTTCGTCAAGCGAGCGGGCACTTTTTAACCGCTTGTCGGCTTCAACTTTGCAATTACAACATGTATAGTATACGTATGTGCAAAAATTCGCTGGGGTCTAGATTATATACGACAGTTTCCTTTACAAGAAAGTGTTCCGCATACAAGATGCACCTCATATCTGATACACCTGATACAGGGTGTTTCAGCGAACACTTTCAGAAATTCTTAAAGGTTGCTTGTAGCAGATGGCACAATTCTAGTAAATGAGCTGGTCTACTCGAAGAGGCGGACATTACTTGCACAAGAAATTGAAATGCATAATCGAATAATTAACAAAAATTCACTAATTAAGTTTTTAACTAATTACCTGATGGCCCATATTGAAATTTACAAATTGTAGCCGTGGAGCTCACAGGGCGGATCCACTTAGAATTAATTCTCAGGATGACACCAGTGTCGAGATATTAATTCCTGAACTTTGCGGAGAAATACATTGGCGTTCCAGTTAATTTTGTGCTTCATTGCATAAACCGACGTTTTTTTAAGAACCTAACTGGAACGCCAAGGCGTTTCTTCTCAAATTTCGGGAATTAATATCTCGAAACTGGTGTCATCCTGAGAATTAATTCTAAGTGGATCCGCCTTGCGAACTCCACGGCTACAATTTGTAAATTGCAATATGGGCCGTCAGGTAATTAGTTAAAAACTTAATTAGTGAATTTTTGTTAATTATTCGATTACGCATTTCAATTTCTTGTGCAAGTAATGTCCGCCTCTTCGAGTAGACCAGCTCAATAACTGGAATTGGGCTATCTGCCACAGGCAACCGTAAATAAATTTTGAAAGTGTTCGTCGAAACATCCTGTATATATAGGCGCGTCGTAAGAAGCCAAGAAACAAATGTTTGTCGGCTTTTTAGGATACGACTGATAATAATCGGGCCCCTCCGTTTCCTTTCTTCCCGTTCGCACATACACACTCACATATATACATGTCGGGGTGTAGGTAGGATGAACTCTTTCCGCGTTATTTGTTGTTGCCCCTGCAACAACAAATAACGCTGAATCGACGCGAGAAGCAAACGGAGATAAACTGTTATCGGCGCTGGGCCCACCACGTCCCCGTCGTCCATATCGGAGAATGTCCACGCTTCCATTCACTGTGCGCGCCGCGCCGGTCGCCTTTTCTCTCGTTATTGATGGCCGCCCGAATACGCGCGGCGCAGCACAGTTCGCGACGCCCGCTGCGCAGACACAGCGGTGTCGCGTTGCCTCCTCGCGAACAAGCTCATCCTGGAGGGCGCCGCTATCGACCCAGGAAGTGGGCTGAGAGCGAGATATCCTTCTCGCCGATCGTGTGTACCTCTCCTTCCTTTCCTCTTTATAAATTTCCTTGTTTCTTTCTTTTTCTTTTTTTTTTTCGACGTCCTTTTTTAGACCTTGGCAGTTCGTATACACCGGACGCGAAATTTCGGCCGTAAACTTTCTTGTCGAAGCAGTAGTCGCGATGGCTGCGCTTGGTTTTTTTCCCCTGTTTGCTCGAGCGTGCACTGCTGCTATCTCTGCGCTGGCTATCTGCGCGCCCTTGGTTTTTTTACTCGCGAGTCTGTCTTTTCGTTCTTTTTTTTTTTTTCACCCCCGTTCTTGCTTAATTTTGATCGTTTGCGCCGCCGCCTCTGCTACTCGCTTAAGTAGCACTCGCAGTGTCCGTCCGCCCACTACCCCGGTTGGTTATTATTAATTATTTTTTTCTGGTTTACATTACTAAGGGATCTACCGCTCGTGATCCTGTAATTACGCAGTGCGGGATGTTTCCCAGTGAAGGGCAGGTAAAAGCGGTGAATTGAACTCTAATCCTGGTTTGAATTTGCGTCTAAAGGTAGCATAAGAGAGAGAGAAATGTGTGTCTTTCTACCTAGGTTGTATAATTGAATTATTCTGCTGTACTTAGCTACACGTGAAATCGTAAAGTTCCCGCGGACGCCGCATGTCAGTCGGGAACAATAGGGTTGCTTCTCTGCCAGGTTATGGATATTTGTGAGAGCCCCGGTTCCGTGAAGAGTAAGGTGCGCTGGTCTTTCCGACAGTAGTGATCCCTGGTTGTGCGACAGTAGTGATCAATGGTTGTGTGACAGTAGCGGCTCGTGTTTATGTGATCAATGGGCGAAGCCGTGATCGAGACGAGGGCGAGCAGCTTGCCTGCAGGTAGAGGTACATGTAATATAACTATACTTCAGCCACAAGTAAACGGTGAATATAACAGGCTGGAAGATTGATGGCGAAAGGGGATAAATCTGTCAAGAGTGTTATGGATGTGTAGGTGATATCAACTTCGCTTCATATGTCGAGGAGACAGCCGTCGACACTCGGAACAAATAGCGGTGGCATCCGTCCATGTATACGCAACCACATTCTGCCCTACCAATTGCTGCTGTCCTGCCTCCCAGAGTGCCCCCCACTAGCAGCCGTAAAATCGCGGGCCTGCGCCAACGTGCCGTTTCATCGATAGGCATCCCGCGTTTATCATCTTTTGCAGCTGTCGTTAATCACTATACCTTGGAGTGGAATAACCATGCATGTTGCAGATTGCACCTTAAGTAGACACACACGAAAGAGACCGGGGTGATTAATTTGCACTGACGCACAAAGAACACTACCCAGCAAAGTCGGTTGTTCTATAGTAGGCATTATACATATTCGTACTCCCCTTAGCAAGAGTATATGGATCAAGTATTCCGCGGCGAAGTCTTTATATATATATATATATATATATATATATATATATATATATATATATATATATATTGGACTGCAGTCCAAACTCGTACCTGTGTCAGCCCGTTTGCATTCGATGTGCTACGACAGCTAGAGGCCGTTAGCGACACCTTAAAAATTCCAGGGGACGAAGTATAGTCATAACAACGATCGCTTTAACGAGAGAAGAAAACGTGCATAGTTCGCACGTTGGCGCGCATTTAGTGCCGTTTGCTCCCAAATCAACGTGCCAGCTAGCTCACCTAGTTGCTTCATTGCTGTACGCAAACGGGACTGTGGTCAGTACACCTTAAGGAAGACTGGCGCTCTTCGCTTTAAATGATCATAATTTCAGCGTTATAGGGGATGTCTCGGTTTTTCTCCTTTTCGGCAGGCGTTCGGCTTACAGCACTCTTAATAAAGCTTAGCGAAAATCGTGCACGGTACCCAGTTACATCTCAACACAAAGTCAGTATAAAGGCAGCACATTTTTCGTAAAATTATAATCTTTACATGCCCGTGGTGTGCAAGAGTACGCAAATTGTCAAAGAGTAACGATAATGAAACCGTTCGGGTCCTCATGTAAGAATTGTAGCCGTGACTTATAGAACTTATAATCCGCAAGAGCCAGCCAGTTTTCGGTTTCCAGCCAGTTCGGCTGTTGCCATAACACGGCTTTTCGTAAGCGTCTACCGGTGTCCGGTTGCAACGCCTCGTCCTGCTGCAGCCTGCCGGCGATGTCCGCCCACACGGGCGTTCTCGAGGGAAGACGAGGCGCAACCGCTGCTGCTGCCGCTCCCGTTGGAGGGCGCGGCAATCGGCGAGATTTCGTCGCGCCTTGTCTTCTTTTTTTTTTTTTTTTTCCCATACACCCACGCCCCCATCGCGTTTTTCTGGCGGATCGACGCTGCCCGATGGCGTAATGAAGAGCTTTAAGCTTGTCTGTCGGGATAATTGGGAGATGATGCACGTGAGCATCACCGCTGGTGGTGCCATCTCGTGGAATTTGAACTCATACTATCGCCTTGGCCACGCCTTGGGCATCAGGCGTGCACTGATTGGCTGGTTGAGCAAAATGGGATGAGTTGATTGGCGGGTTTGAACAATACGTCATCCGATTTTGCGCAACCAGCTAATCAGCGCGCGCCTGAGGGCGATGCTATCGCCAGGAAGTGATCGTCGCAGAATACGTCCTCCGCGAGCGCGCACATTTGCCTTCGCGAGGTACGCCTTGAGTATGTACGGGACTCCCCCCCCCCCCCCGGCCCATGCGTCGCTGTGAAGTAGTACTAGTTAGCAGTAAGGAGGAACACTACCTACTGTGATTTTCAACTCTCTACAGCTTTCCTCCTGTTATTTTCTGCCCTCGTCCTGTTTTTCGTGACCCTCCCTTATAGAAACAGTGCACGATATTCACGCGCATCTCGACAGACATTATGTTGCAGTTAACCTGAGGTCAGTAGAAACACAACGGTATATATATATATATATATATATATATATATATATATATATATACGGATTTTGCAGTGGCCGCAATCCCCTCTTCTCGCCGCTGTTCAAGGTCAGCTGCCCAAGCCAGACAGTTATATGGTGCGATAAGCGGCAGTTTTCTTCGTCCCGCTTTTCAGTCTTGCCGAGCAACCTATAAACTACAGGTACTAATAAGATACGCCAGCTTGCCAATACTCGATTGCCGCCATCTTCTTTCTCGGGTAAGAGGCTTACATATAAGCGGCGACGCTCTTCGCCGTCCGACGGCGGTGCCTTGCGTGACTGCCTCCTTGGCGCAGACAGCCGCAGGGGGGGATTCAAGCCACACTCGGCGGACGCGTCTGCCTCTCGGGGTCCATCGTTCGAGTGTCCGTTACGTAACGCCGCTCGAATTCATTCTGGAATGCGCTTCTATTTATACGTGTGCGTGACGCACGAAGTGATGACGTGCACGGGGTACACGGTGCACACCTGGTGTGTGTAGAATGCCCCCGTCAGTATGTCTGGGACGATCGAGACCTTCCGAGAAAAAAAGAATAGGGCTTTGGACCGTCGGTACGGCGACAAATTGCGCGTGATTGGTTTTAGCGCTGCAAGAAGACAAGACACGCGGAGGAGGAGAGGGCATACCTCTTGATTGTGTCACATCGTGAAATCGAACAGACAAGGCAAAAACAGAATAAAAGAAGCGCCTGCTCAGCCCTCGTATTCCTTTTTCTTCATTTTCTGTCTTACGCTAACATGCACCAAGTTAACTACATTTAACCTACTCACCCAGCAACAAGCTTGATTTGTCGCCGCCGCACCTAAGCCAAACGGCAACACCTACTCCGTAGTGACGTCACGGCAAAGCGAGGTAGTAACATAGCGCCAGGCTTAAGTCGTAAAGAAAATTGCATCGTTATTAGCATTGTTCACCAGAGTGAAAAAAAAAATCATGTTAGGCAGGGCGTGACGACGTTTTCGCGAGTATCAGGCGAAATACATGCAGGGTACGATGTAAAAAAAAAAAAAATCGCCCTTTTTCTTCTGGGCCCCAACAAAATGAGAAACAGCCTCTGAATGGCTACCAGTACAGTTATTAGATGCGTCGGCGCTCGTACGCCGAACGTACCATGCAACGCGTACCGTGTCCCGTAACCGCGACCCCTTTGTAATTTTAATATGCTTTGCCGCATAACACGGCTGCATAGCAGCGAAGCTGACTCAAAGAAAACCGGCCATTATGCAACGCATGTTAGACATTTGCCTCACGCGCCCTGCTCAACCTATGTCCTCAAGGCATGTCTCCGATCTGAAGCGAACCGAGTTAGGCCTGCACTGCGTACGCACAAATGGCTAGGATTTAAATCTAACTTCCGTTAGCTACCTATAGCGCATATAGGACATGGCGATGCGGCTGTACAGCATGATGCGGTCTTTTTTTATTGTTACTTTCTTTTTCACGTTGTGGTAGTTAGTTCTTCGGGATATTTATGGGTGGACTTGTCGGAATTCGGTAGTCTCCCGAATAAATCGGGAGAGTGGGCAGGTATGTTACTGCTTTGTACCGTTGTGCAAAAACAAAGCGCAAACAGGAAATCCGAGATCCGAACACTCACACACAAACAAGGCAGTAAATTCGCTGTTGGATCTCGCTCCAGGACACTGTTCGGTTTTATTTTTATTTATGGTGAATATTTATTTATTTTTATGCGTTTCCTACAAAAGGTGATGTTTCGCACGCCATCAAGCACCGATCCCTCCACTAAGTAATATTCGCCGTAGCTCGTTCGCCCAATCTTGTCGCTCGCGGAGCGGTATTGCGCGTTCAGATTTCATTTATTCCCGATAAATGCTGTACACTTTTCTCGGCGTTATTACCTGGGCGTCGTTATACGTGGGCGATTCCCTGTCACGGAGCTACGCCTACGCCGTTATTCGGCAGCTGTTCTCGGGAGCAACTCGATTCCGCACCCCATATTGCGCGCTTCGGCGCGCGGCAAGCGAAGCGTTCGGCGAAGCTCCACCAAAGGATGCGTATCGTGCGAAGAAGCCGTACTGACGGGTAAAAGGTGCCCCGAATTATTTAAATGTCGAGCGTAAGCAAATCGGCGGATCGAAAATTTCGTGCGCTTTCGCGTACGGCGGCAGAGACGTGCCCTGAGACGCCAGCAGTGAGCCGGGCTTATGGGGGGAGGGAGAGGAGAGGGGGGGGGGGGTGTTTTAATCCTGTCTCCGGGGACGAAGAAAAAAGCCCGGCCTGCAGGGTGGCTGAATTATTCAAATTTTGTCCTTCTGAAGGATGAGGAGAACGCTCTGATCCGTTCGGAGAGGCTGAGCAGCCATTACTCGGATCGATAAACGCACTGGAAACGCGCCGAAAAAAAAAAAACGAATCGCGCCGGCCTCCTTTTATTTTAACTTTTTCCTCATCTCGCTCTCTCTCGGCGAAGAGTGCAGAAGGCATTGAGTCTAGACGAGACGACTAGTTCTCGTTTCCGTGATCATGGTGCCGAAAGGAACGCGTCTGGGTATACTGCGATTGGAGTGGATGAATTAGTATTCCGAAGTACTCAGAGGACTAGTTGAACATTGAGCGTTAAAGAGATGGTTCGCGCTGTGTGCGCTCGTAGCGCCATCTGGTGTACCCTGCGAGAAACACCCTCCGCTCTCCTCCCCCCTTTTTCTTTCATAATACTGAGGTTAGGCAGCGCCTCCTAGAATGTAGAAAGGGTTAGGCCGTGGAAACTTCTGGGCGGCGTGCCGAAGAGTCACCCCTTTCCCCAGTGCGGAGTAGTTCGCTAGAGGAATGTATCTTATTAGGCCGACCCTCCTTGCCTTTTCTTCGCATTAAACCTCTCTCTCTCTCTCTCTTTCTCCGTTTCTGTCGAATCTGCTCCTCGAGGGTGCTGCATTTAGTTCGCTCGAATTCTGTCGCCATACGTCCTTCAGGTGCTTCTTAAGGGACAGTTTTAAAGACGACCAGCGTTTACAAGAGAGCCCGTCATCGTCCACGCCATGCTGACACAAAAACTTGTAGCTTTTCGTTTTTAGCAACAGTTGTCGTAAAACCGGGTATCGGCCACATTTAAGCGTCGCTTTTTTTGACTTCTGCATACGTGTAATTGAATTCGGAGGGGAAGCCAGGGTTCCTAGATCTATATAGCACATTCAAGTATCTAAAGGAAATAAGCATTTTACACCGAGTTTTGTAATCTTAAGCTAGTGTAAGTTGAGCATGCATGAGTTGAGTTTTAGTGCGCGTTTTGCTGTAGTACGGGCTGACTTGATGATACGCACAAACTTTCACTATAGCTTTATGCGTCGACCTACACCTGTTCGTGGGGCAGTGGAGCTGCACATGCTGCCACGCATTGAAAACGCAGGTTATTACTAGTAATAATTGAAATCGTGATTCGACAACTGCATTCTTTCATAGCAGTGTCACACAGCTATATTTGATCATATTCTCAGGTTATGTATAAGATGTGAAACGTCTCTCTGTATTTTTTCAACTGCGTGCCGAAATGTAGTACTCTAACATTGTTCATGTATTTCTGGCGACCGCTTTTCACAGCGTCACCTCTCTTACAAAGTTATCGCTCTGCGCAAGATGCGCCTTCCTGTATCGGAACTTTCCCGAATGTTGTAAATACTCTTTGTCTAATCAGATACTGCGTGCCCGAAGCGAATGGTGATGTACTTTATAGAATGTACGCGAGCAACAGCGATTAAGCTGGATTCTACGATGGTCGTGTAAAATAGCGTGATGATCTCGACGACTGTGCTCGTCGCTATCGTGCTCTGTGTGTGTTGTTTACTTTGGCTTAGTGTGCACAAGTTCGCCCAATAAAGAGTGATATACTTAACTAGCGTTTATTCGTCACCGTCCCGCCTATCCGTAACACTGTCCTCTCTCTCCTTGCAGACGAGGCGCGGCAGAAGCGCGTCGGGGTCCTGGTGCACTGCCTGGCCGGGGTCTCGCGCTCCGTGACGGTGACGCTTGCCTACCTGATGCAGAAGCACAAGCTGCCGCTCAACGAGGCGTACGACCTGGTCAAGAAGCGCAAGGCCAACATCGCGCCCAACTTCAACTTTCTGGGCCAGCTGCTCGACTTCGAGCAGCTGCTCGACCTGCGGCCCCAGCGGTGCGGCTGCTGCCACACACCGTGCCGCTGCCGTCGCGCTCTGCACTTCACGTCCCCCACGCGCACCACGCCCGACTCCGGCATCGACCTGGACCGGTGGACGTAGCGTGAGGCCCGCGGGGGCAGCCGCTTCCAGTTCGCCCCCGCGGTCACGCCCGACGAGCTCGAGCCCGTGCTCGAGCCGGCGTCGGAAGAGGACGAAGAAGAGGCCGCCGGCGCAACGGCCTCGGCCTCGCCCGCTGCCGAAGCCGGCAGCGACCATCGGCAGCCGCGGGACGGCTGCGATGCCGTCTGAGCGGTTCTTGTCACAACGGCCTTCCCGAAGCCAGCGCAGCCTCTACAATTCGGCCACCGAACGGGGAAGCCACCGGTGAAAGCCCCCGCCCGCCTTCTTCAAACCCTGGTTGCAAATGCAGTGCAGAGAACCACAAAAAAAAAGAGTGGGCTCCAAACTCGGGAAGACCATTAGCTCTAGTGGATTTTCATGTACTGGGCGTCCTAAAAGTAACTGTGCAGTGGAAATAGTGGTATTACTATCTGAAGTTTTAGTTTACGGCAGTGCAGCGATTGCTACGTAAGGTGCTCGAAATGTCCACCGCCGGCTTGAAGACATGTCTGCGCACAACGCTGCATATTGTTAGACATTTGCTGGAAGGTTGCAGGTGGGTGGCTGTCTGTGGCTCCTGCAATGTGCAAGGATTGTTCTCATTCGACCATCTTCTGAGTGCACCCCACAGGCATTATCGCACGAACTACACGTCTTGCACTGTAAGATCACACGTGAAACTGCAACGTCATTCACAATTATCATTGTATCCTTTTAAATTTTGTCGCTGCACAGTTACTCTTGGGACACCCAATATTAGTCTGGTGAAAGAACTGAGTGCCTCACCACGGTCACCAGTTAGTCCCAGATAAGTGGACAAGAGCCACCGTTTGCCGAGGGAACCGGCTGTGGGAATTTCATGGTCATCGGAAACTGCTGCAAAACATCTGCTTTCCGAGCCTGTGCCAGGAGCCCCTTGCACACATCCAGGGCTATTAGGTGGTGAAAACTGTGTCTACCAACTGTGCTGAAGAAGTTTCACGGCTAAAAATTTCCAACACGAGGGAAGGGTGGTGACAAACCTTGTACAAGTTCAGTGCCATGTAAGCACTTGCTTCAGTCAGGCGAGACTTGATTAGGTTAGGCTTCAGTATGTGCCAAGTATGAACTCGACATTGGCAGTGACCCAGAGGTATTTTCTCCATGTGTGTATAACACTGGACGTACATGTCCTGGAAACTTATTAGAAAAATTTCAGTTTGATGTCTTGCGGCCTCCATCATGCTCAAACGCTTACTTCCCATTCCGATGTAGAACTCACTAATCAGATGCTAAGTGTAATGCTATAAAAACAAATACAATATTTATTATCAAAAGACATTGTCAGTTCAATAGCATTATGTGAAAGTTTCTCACAATATCCCAGTAAATATTTGATTTGCAAGTTCGGTGTGCATTTCCAAATGGCATTCACTTATAACACTATTGATTGCTGCCTACACAATTACTGATAGGCAAACTATTACAAAGAAGGAAATAATTTCTTCAGCAGTGAGTATGCAAAATAAGATTAAGGAAAATTGAGACAAGCAATAAGCATTTCATCGGCGAGGCAAGCATGACATTTCCATTTTTGGCAATTATGTTGGGAGCTCCTGGGAATCTGCCATGTTCGTAGCAAGTACAAAGTGACTGCTCAGCTAGACCACTGTGCCAGCTGGTTTTGAAAGTGTGGACCATAAAACAAAAATGCCTCCAAAGGCAACTTTCATGGCCTCCCCAGGGCATTCCAGGGAAGCAGTTCTTGGCACCAACAAGACATTGATTGCTTGTAGTGACTTCACTCAGCCAGGTACTGTGAGGCCACCAGCTGCAAAGTGATCAGGTCAGCTGTGTTGACGTGATGTCTTCAAATGAGAAATGTATAAAGCTGCTCAATGCTTGGCCTATCTGCAACATGAAAGTGCTGAACTCTGGTGACTGTATATGGGATTCCAACATGATATCCAAGCTATGGAAGGAGTAGTATGTCTGCTCTCTGTTCCTACGCTTTCGGCCTGTCAATGTGGTTCGCATGCAAGGCACTCATGAAACGCAAGTTTGATACTACTGCAGTTGTAGTTTGCTATAGCTATGAACTGGCACATGTTAAGAGTTCAACTCACAGTCGGAGTGTGCTAGCATGTGTTGTTCTTCAATGCAAAATGAAGCAGTGGCACTGCCCTGGTTCTTCATTGATGGTGGCTGCATGGTTTGTAAGAGGCAGTGCTGAAGGATTGTGCTTATGCCAAGGGCTTCTCATTGGGAAGATTACGGCTTTTTTGGACTGGTAGGTTTCCTTTACGAAATCCTCGGTCACAGCCCAAACGTTTTGCAGGCTGGTGAGAAAACATCTGCATGTTCCTAAAGATTTGATCTTGGCAGTGCAATCTTTCTTATAATGTTACCAGTCTTGTGGGCTGGGTTTGTGTGGCATGCTTCCCATGTTGCTGCTTCGGCAGGACAAGGTAACCTAATTTACAGATCCTTCACTGACCCATTTATATGTTTCAACGTGTTGTAGATAATGATACGCATTGCCTCAGAGGCTTTTTTTAAGGGATGTGCAAATTTTACCAGCAGTTTACACATTGGTTCACTGTGTTTAAAAATGTCTTCCTGGTTCTGCCTTTGAAAGCTGAACAGTGCATTCTTGGATGAAGCCGACAATAATTTCAAGCATTTAATGCAAGCAAAGCTATGCCATTGTGGCATTTTTTGTGAGGGTAAACAAAAAAGCCTTCCACTGACGAGGACAAGCAATACACACATATACATCTTTTGTCTATGGCTAACCTGTCCTGGTGCCAGCTGTATTATATTCAGCCATATTCTCGCAGTCATATTGACATATACCTTTGATAGAACAGTGCATCATACTCTAGGCTTGACATGCAGAAACCTCCAACTTCAGTTGTCTTCCTTCACTGTGCCAAACAAAGGCACTCAGCAGCGGTGTGGCCATGTGAAAACATGCTTTCTTATTGATAGGTGTGCAGCCCTATCCACTCTTTACCTAAAGTTATCGGGAGCGAAGGGACATGGCCTACTTCCCTTCAACATTTTATGAGTGCAATAACTTTTGTAATCTTTTTCTTACCACCAAAGCACAACACGTAATCATCATGCCTATAATTGGTGAAATAAATTTTTCCCCTGGAACCTGGCGCATGAGTATCTGCACTTCGTGCCACCAGGGGAACAAAGCTTATAGCAAAAAAGTAAACTGTGGAAGAATAAGTCTTCTTTTACTGCTCAGAATTTTCCCAAGTTTGCGAGTGTCTGTGCTTTAGGGAAAACAATCGTGCAAATGTAGTTTCATTTATTGTTTGTAGATGGCAACATGGGAAGCTCTATTTCACTGCCCAGCCCACCCATCATTGTTTTTATCCTGTAAATAGCATCACTCATTATGTTACATCTGTATATAGTGTATATAAGTGAATGGCACAATGTTATATATGTTGTTCTTCCGTTTTCTTTCAAAGCACGCTGCCATATCCCTACAGTCCTTGCAGGGAAGTTGGTTGCACGTTGAACGCATACCGTTGACCATAGGAACACTTCCTTCCAAACCTGATTGTTTGTTGCTTTGTTGTTGATGCACACTTTACTGTTGGTTCATTTGTTGGTGCAACCGTGTGCAAACAAGATGAACAGTATGAAGAGCCTGTTACGCGTTGCAATGAGTGAGGGGGATTGTGTAATTCAGGGCACTCGTATGTGGTGCGGGAGCTCAGTGAAAGGCATAATCAGCAAAATTCTCTTGAAAAGTGAGTAGGTAACTAATTCTGATCCTTCAGATTACATTGCGTAAAGTTGAATTTGGTGCTGCTGATGTTGTAGTGGCTCTCACGAGCTGCCATCAAAACTGATTTAAGCCGGCACGAAGGATAAACTTGAGTTAATACGAAAGTCTTGTCAAACCGCTTCCGGTGTCTAGAGTTTAGATAAGCTTGTCAGTTTTCTCTCAGTTCAGTCACTCACTGTGTCAAATGTTTAGCAAACCTTGTCTCCCACACTTAATTGGTTCTCTTGTTACCGAATTGTGTACATGGCCTGAATTTAATATCTCCGAAGATAGCAGTTTGTTATGCTCTAAGCAATTCATGCATGTCAACACCTGCGCCACCTATGAGAAAGTAACACCACGTGCAATTTACCAGAGTGGTCTGCTATCAGTAGCCTGCCAAATGCTCTAGCCCAAACTCGGTAATTCTTTAGCTGGTGGGCGGCTGATAAAAAAGGTTGCCAGAGGAACACGGTCGTCTCTTGAAGTGTGTATGGATGCACTGGCTATTTTTATCTTTCTGATGGTTCTCTGACGCATAAGTCAGGCAGAATAGCTTTGTACTGTGACTAGTAGAGATCTCGCCTTCTTGTAGTTCAGTGAAAGAGGCGCACGGCTGAAGCCGGTTGCAACTTGTAGTATCTAGTAGAGAAACTAGTAGCGCGCAATTTGGAGTACACCCTGTTTAAACCTTTCACATTACTTGCTGTTAGCGGCACGAAAGGGTACGTAGGCCTTCCTCAACTTTTCGCTCTATGACGTAAGTGTTATCGGCCTATCATAAAGTACAAACCTTTCTCCTATTGGTTTTCTCCGTTTTCTCTAAGAATGTGCGAAGACTTCAAGGTCGACGCAGTGGTCCTCTGTGCCGCCTGGCATTTTTGGCTAAGGAAACGTTTCAAGCTTTGCCGATTGCGTTGCACAGTCCGAGAGACGGTCGCACGCGAGATATATTCGCACGCTTGCCACGACGCTGACCCTCACCCTCATTTGCGGGTAGTCAATAACAATATTGGCCAAATTGTCTGCTTATCCATTAATGGAACGCTGTGGCCTGCCTAACAAGGACGTCACGGAGTGCCACGAACAAATTATTTCCGAAAAAAAAAGATCCTTATTGCGCACGTGGCTAAACATCGCAACTGTGCTCGCTAGCGCGTTCTCAGCGGCTAGTGGTAAACCAAGAGACGCATGTCGTTTGCAATGATGAAACAGATGCAGTTTCTCCGTTTATGGCCCCGTTATCTCAAGAGATTCATGGCAGGCTCGCTTTGATATTGCCTCAGTGACGGCAGATAACGCTGCGCGGTGGCTTCTGGTACAACAACCCAGTCTTGTGTGGGGGGCCAATCTTTGTTAAACGCGTGTTACCACTGCAGCGTGGTCTGCTGTGCGCCGTGTTTGTGGACTGTTACGTGCGGAAGCCGAGGAGACGGTGTTACGAGTCATTCTTTGTTAAAAGCGTTTGAAAGCTGGGAAATTTCGTCCTACGCGAAGCGCGACTAGCCGAGCTCCTCGCTTGTTAAGGCGCGACGAGGTGCCGCCTACTGCCGTAAGCAACTCTACCAGTGAGGCGACCGAGGACTGCAACCACATGGAGCGTATTTTGCGACGTGCGTATACGGCGTCTCGCCGCGCGCGACACCAACAGCGACCAACATACGTACCACCGAGAATACTGGTTTAATTCTGAAATGCGCCGAGCATGTCTGGGCCGAGAACACAGCGCAGTCGTCGCGTTGTGTGAAATACAGACGCGCGGACGCCATGTAACGCGCTCCATGTGGTTCCCGCTAAAAAGGCCTAGCGTTCCCGCGAAAGTTCTCTCGTTAGTGCGGGACGACACGAGCGCGCCGTGTGCAGCCGTTTGACCCGTTGGTGCATGCGATGCGACGCCGTCTTGTCAGAACTCGTGCCAAAACCGTGTGTTTTTTTAGAAAAGCGCGTCGCGTCGTGTGCGTAGCTTTCCTGTGAGCCTATCTCGTTTAGCGTGACTCAAGACGACAGAGAAGGAATGGTGCTTACGCGTAGCCCCCCCCCCCCCCCTTTTTTTTTCCTTCTGTTTTTCGCATCTTTGGTTTAGTACAGCGCATAGACGTGTCCCTGGCTTCGAAAAAAAAAAAAGAAGAGAGCGCAGACCAACCCCATTCAACTCCTCGTACTTCTCGAAACATTTATAGACTCTCCGTAGCTTACGTCGTGTTGACATGATTAGAAACAGCCCCCTTTGACGCAACTGCAGTGACAACACCGCGATCAGTGACGTTAGCAAGACTTGTGGGACCAAACGTGCCAGTTTTCTGTACCACTCGACGTCTAGCTTCCGTACGTGAAGTTACGCGTTTTGATTTTTTTTAACGCCTCTACGATAGTCCGTTGACGTGGCATGTGCGCGTGTCTCACTATAATTAAATCCATAGACAGTCGTGGTAAACCTTTCTTTTTTATTATTATTTCCGGAAGAACCGTACTTCCGCTTTCTTCCTCGATGTCGATTCGTAGATGTGGTGCGCTTCGCCCATACAGAGAACAAACGCGGGCAATTGCCTCGGTCGCCTCAACAAGCGAGAGCTCGCGCGCAGTGCAGAGGGCAGTGAAGGACGCGGAGCTAGCAACACCCTCTCCCCGTGAAAAGAAAAAAACAGAGGGAAAGGAGCATCGACCCGCTTTCCCCAACCTCCTCTTTGTTACGCGTTCCTGTGTTTGAAGGCAACTGCAGTCTATTATTGGATTGTCACTTCGCTCTTTGACTGCCAAAACAACGCCGCTGTTGTTATCCCTCGGCGGCGCTCCTGCTCCTCTTTTTGTTCATCTTATCAAAATGTGATAACACATCAGCGCGTGCTATATATATATATGTATGTATATGTATGTTTGTTCTGTACATTTCTCCCTGTTCCGCGCGCTCCTTTTTCGCTGTTACGAAGAGAAAAAAAAAAGAACGGAAAGCCTGTGCCTGTTGTGCAAAAACCGCGCGGACTCGCGGAAAAAAAGAAGGTGTGTGACGTTGTGTTTGTTTGAACTGAGACCGCAGAGCGAGTGTTTTCTGGATCCCCGCAGTCGGCCCCCGTGTGTTGGCGAGGGCCTTGCGGAAAGGAGACTGTTATAATCTCGGAGATATTTCCATATACATCTGGAAAGCCAATAAAATGTGCATATTTTTCATGAACATACTGACCTCTGTCTCATGCTTGCCCTGATTCCACGATGACCTCAGGCGCTTAACGCGCCGAAGGACGCGTGGTTGGGTGATGGGTAATCTGAACAGCCGATTCGTGCTAGTTAAATGTTTCAGCTAACGTACTTTCTTTTTACAATGCTACAAAGTTGAATAAACAGGACGATACTTATGTATGCTGTATTCTACTTACGAAAGAAAATAAACTGAAACTGAAGTATCGCAGGAAGATAGAGACGAACGTGTTCACTGTGGTGGAACGAAGCAAGTCGCTGGAGACAGCGTTTTGAGAAGTATATTTTTCAAAACGTTGGATGGTGTGGGACTGTGTGTACTGTTAAGTGTTTATCACTGTATCACTGTAGTATATCATAATCATCAACCAGCACCTGAAGTAGCATGTCAGGCGAACAGCAAGGATCTCCAGCATATCATCAAAGCATGTTTCTTTCTCCCATCTACGTCATACGTTCGGCCACTGAAGGTTGAATGAAGCAATCAATTTTATTCACTATGAAATGGATCTGTTGCCTACGCTATGGCTTAAACAGTCGTGAGTAAATTTATATATATAAGAACACAGCAGAGAAGCACCGGTGGGCTGTAAACAGCCGATAAATAAAGCTCTAGCTGGTCCGTAATATTACTGTCTAAGGAGGCGTACGGCAGATGATGATTATGTTTATTGGCATCCACTTCGAAATTATTTGAAGCAGGCGGGCAGCAAACACGCTGATAGCGACGTATTGCGAGGCTGAGTTTAATTATAGAGCACACAAGGCAAATACGCACTCCGCTGACCTACGGTATTTAACATGACCTGTTGTAGGGCTAGTTGCTTCATGATACGGGAAAAACAAAAGATATCTATAAAAATTTAAAGTAACCCCGCGTCGTACGTGTCTTTTCTTTGAGCTGTTCTGATTTATTCTAGTTAAGAGGAAGCTTTAGTTAGAGGTCTCCTTTCTAAATACAGGGGAAAGGAGAAATCGTTTTTCTCGGCAACCACAGCACCGAATTCGATTAGGTTTTGTTACATTTAAAAAAGACAGTTAAGTTCTAATGACTAGGCAGCGGATTTTTTTTTTTTTTAGGCCTCGGACTTTTTAAAAAAATTGTTGAACATGGCACATTTTCAGAAAACGAAACTATCCTGTTTACAACTCTAACTCATCAATCGAAAATCACTCAGTTCTGTATAATGCGCCTAATAGTGCATCTAAAGTTATCAAAATTGATGTATTATGCATGGTTCTCAATTACACCGCTAATACGTGAGTAGGAGTCTTACAAAACTCTTCTAAGCATTGTAACAAAACCACGTAAGATATAAATTATCATACCAAGTTTGTCCGGCTTAGATGCTCTAACGAATGCAGATTACAAAACTGCGATATCGGTTTTTCACGCACAGGTACAAATTGGTGAACTTCAGGCTTTCATGTTTATAAACGTACCAATTTTCAAATTCTTGTAAAGTACTGCAAGCCCTAAATCAAAATATTGTTTTCTACAGTCACTAGAAATAAACTTTGTCTCGCAAATGCAACAAATTTTAATCGGCCTTGGAGTTTACTCAGAAAAGCTATTCGGCGTTTTACATGTATTTGAATAGGCGGCATCGGAGTAATTGGGCTCGAGCTAAAGCTTAGTTTGCTGCCAGGCGTCACTAGCGACGTAGTCGTGCAGTCCGTTTAGGATTTTGCTTCGACGAAAACACTCAAGCAGCACAAAAACTTTTCGAGTGCACTGCAGTTGGACAAAGCGTCCCCAGAGGTCACCACTAGTGTTGCCACTGCCGTCCACTGCTCCGGTAATCCGTAGACGGTAATACGTTTACAGAGAAGCCATGACTCTCGAATCTCTTCCCCCGCTTGCATTTCGCAACTTCCGGATGCGATTCCTTAATGCGATGCCACTGTAGTGAAAAATCGAAATCTTGGCCACCGGCGTCTTCCAGAAACAATTAATTGTTGAATTAATCAAGGATGATGACGAATCCAGTGATGTGAGACCGACCTGGCAACAAAGCACTTTTTGGAAGTACGAGTGATAATACTGAAAGAAGAAACACAGCAACGAACTGGCCCGTTCTCCGCTTCTGTGTTTTGACAGATGCAAAAAAAACTAAGATTATAAAAAAATATAAGCATGCTTAATTTCAATTTGTCGACACACAAAAGAAAGAAAGCAAGTTAAGTCATTTATTTGCGAGCATTCTTTTAATACTGCCGGCGTTTGTGCCCAAGCATGAACGGCAAGAAATGCAGAACATAACAATGGAGCTTGCACAAAAGACGTTCACATAAAACATTTCAATATTATATAACAATGTAACAACATTGAGAACACTACAGAAACAATGAGAAAATCTGTCGTGCCGTTTTAATCCACCTTGCGACAGCGGTCCGCCGCAGTCTGCCTTTTGAGCTGCTGCACTGCTTACTTGTAACGCATCGACCGCGCTGCTGTCGTTGTGTCGTCACTGAATTGCTTTTCCAATGAACGTGCAGCCGGCGATTGGCACATGCTCACAGGTAGGTCGCCATAAAGTGATGGCTACGATCTCGACAGTCCTTAATTAAAGGGCACGCATTTTGTAACTATCCATTATTTATTTATAATGCCCGTCGCGCCAAGCGGCCGATTCTGGTGATAACGACGGCGTCCTAGCTAACAAAGGTGAAAAATTGTGAGAATTCAAATGGGTGATTACAAAATACGGTACCAGGTGTATGAGACCAGGTGTATCGTTGTTCTTTGAGTGTCACTTGCCTTTGTGGGCACAGGTTCGCCCAATAACAAGTAGTTCCGCGATTCACAGTTGTGCTTCTGTGTTCTTCAGCGTCACTACAACCTGAGATTATGCTTATGCAGCCGGTAGGGCTCTCTAAAGACTCCCCAATTAAAGCCACAAAGATGCCAAATCCCTCAGTTGGTCAAGGAAACCCTAGATCTAGGGATAAATGTCTAGAGTTGGCATCACTGACGTCTGCAATGACGCAAATTCGGCTTGCTGCGGCAACACAGGTGAATCCACCAGTGATGTAGCCTGTCAAGACATGGTCGAAACAACTATCAGTGAACCAATAGACATAGCGTAATTACGTCAAGTGGTGCACATATATGTATAACTGTACACACTGTAACAATGTAAAATTGTACATAATCATCATCTCTAAAATCGACATTCCGTATAAAGACTACTGCGCTGTACGTTTCGCTTCAGCAAACCACTACGGTTCGTAAGTGCCCTTCTATAGACTACCAAACAACAAATGCTTCGGATTACGCTCAAGTGGAGTCGTGGCTGCCAATTGTTCTTTTTTACCTTCTAATTTTGCTTAAAAGAAACGTTACGTCAGCCTGACGTGCATTCAGGACATCGCAGTATTATTTACATATTTTGGCCGTTTTGTTTTAGGAAATCTTTATTTTTTTAATTGTACTGGGTTGACTGATTAGCTGATTTTGAATGCGAACGTGTTTCTTTTTCACCAATAAAGGGTTCCCTAAACCATGTAGACGCTCTCAAAATATGTGGCATCATGGCGAGAGAAACTTCAAGGAAGCGCCACCTCGATCCATGTTTCATTTTTGTGTCTCTCCAGGTTTACCACGCCTCCTATCCCATAGTGTTAAGACTGGTCGCCATGTTATATTACAGCGGAGCTGTTAAAGCCTCGCTAGGTTGGTCTCGTTGTCGTGTGCTGTTGTGTCGTGTGGTCTCGTTGCCGAGCTGGGAAAGAGTGAAAGCAGAGCATAGGGGGAGGGTAGGTGCAGAGAGCGAAAGAATGAGAGACAGACAGAGAGCGAGAGAAATAAATAAATAAAACAATATGAACTTTCTTGGCGAGGCGCGATTCGAACCCGCGTACCCCCGGTGCGAAGGCGAGCGTCATAACCACGGCGATATGCTTGCAGAACATGCATTTGTGAGAACCATATGGTTGCATTGTACCGACGATTGTAGCACAACTTGCTATAGGCGAGAAAAAGAGAAAATGAGAGCGAGAGAGAGTGGAAGAAAGAGAGACAGAGAGAGAGAGAAAAAAGAAGAAAATAGAAACAATATATACTTTCTTGGAGAGGCGGCCTTTGAACCCGGGTACTCACAGTCCGAAGGCGAGCGTCATACCCACTACGCTATACACCCACGCATGCAGAGCTCCGCTGTTTCATCAGATTTCACAAGCGTGGAACTGGCGTAATTTTTGTGAACGTGAATTACTAATTAGGCTGAACTTATCATTTATGTATGTTTATGTTTTTGAAATCGTGCTTCCTATGTTTTTTTTTTATTGAGATAAAAATGAACAACAGATTTGTCGCCGTTTGCTGACGATGGCTATAGCCTTATCGCTTGACTTATAGGATAAAAATAAGGTAAACATAAATTAGGTAATACTTCAACAGGAAGAAGGGAGAGAAAAGGTCTAACACAATAACAGTCAAAGTCTCTTTCGAGAAATTCTAATTTACAACGAAGTCCGTGGATGTCTGGTGTGCACATGTTTTAAATGCATGAATGGGAGAATTACTCAAGACACATTAGAATCAATAATCGTCATTCATGCCGGCGCCTTCCGAGGAGCGTTAAGTGCTTTCATAGCATT
The DNA here is from genome assembly GCF_013339745.2 of Dermacentor silvarum. Taxonomy (NCBI): domain Eukaryota; kingdom Metazoa; phylum Arthropoda; class Arachnida; order Ixodida; family Ixodidae; genus Dermacentor; species Dermacentor silvarum. The sequence goes on from NC_051163.1 coordinate 115,175,804, forward strand.
GTGATGTACTTTTACCCTGCTTTCTTCTTCCCATCATGTGCGTGAGTGTACTTATTTGTGAGAAATAAAAAATAACTCAAACTCAAATTTCATATTCCTCCTAACTTTCGCTTTACTCTATGCCATACCCGATTTCAATCGGTTATGCTCAGGTCTCAGCCTGATTTCAATCAGGCTGAGACCTTCGTAAGGCTTTATGCCTTTAGTCTCACTCTACCCTCGTTTGAATGAACGAGAAATAAAATTCAATTCAATTCAATTAAACTGGTTGTATGTGGAAGACAAAGGTCGAATTATAGAAGCCAGTTGTTTTGGGTTCTTCATTTAGGCGTTAATGTAATGCGAAAATTACCAACACTGCAATATTAAAAAAATGTTTAGCTACTAGATTACACCGACATAACTTCACAACGAAAGCAGAAATCGTTGTAGCAGTTTAAGAATATGAATCTAAGAGATGTTTTTAGAGGAACAAAACTACCTTACAACTTACTTTAGAGATTACATCTATTTGTTTCCTCCATAACGTCAAGTGTGCAAAATCCACATTTACAAAGCAATTGTATAGCCTAAATTTATGCTAATCTGGCCAAATTGTTTGGTGTAACTGTTTTATCATCGATAGCTTAAAAACCTCCAATATGAATAATGACATCCGGCGTTTTTGTGGAGTTGCTTAGCTATTTGTTTCCACAACTTATGTACACCAGTGTACTTAAGAGGTAAATAAACTTCTTACGTGAGTGTTATGTAGCTGCTATGCCACAGTTTCTTTTTAACTTGTATTTTCTGGTATTGCGATAGCAATTATATGGACACTCCAAGCGCATTTTTGCCGTCGCCGTCGCCGTGAGGTTCCGTATAAAGTCCAACGACAATAAAATCGTCGCCACGCGCCGTGCGCTGTGTGTGCAAGTGAAAGCGTGCGAGGGTGAGCCGGCAACCGCAGCTTAATCTCGCGCACGCGAGAGAGGAAGGCGGCCGGAAGCGCATGGTCTTCGTTCACGCGCGAGGCACGGGGAGGAGGCGACGGAGACGAGAGGGGGGTTCGCTCTCCTCCCGCGGCTGCTGCTCACGGAGATATCTTCAAAGCGATCTGCGATGGGGACAAAGCGCATTCGCCGAGTTCCGGTAGCTTCGTATGCGCTGCGCTTTCGACGTTTAGTTCGCGTTGAAGCGAGAGCCAGCGCGAAGGTCAATATGCTCGCTGCCGCTGGCGCGCTTTCTCACTCCAGCGTTTTTGCGAGTTTCCGCGGTCATCGAGCGAGATGTCTTTATGTTTACCTGTGCGCGCTTGACACCGTGCTTGTTTATTTAGTTGGTAAGCGAACATTTACAACTTTATACAGCCGATAAAACTACTATCCTTACTTCGTATAGCTGTCTACTAATTTGCTATCGCAATCGATGCTTCGCCTTTCAGGCGAAACTGCGACTTTTTTGTGAACGCATGGCAATCTGGACTAAAACGTTAAGGCAACTTGAAAGTCACATTTTATTTTAAATACAGTGCATTTCAGCAGTCACTTGAGCGGTTGCCTAACTAGAGCATTGGTGCAATTGCGATGTTCCAGAAAAGAAATATAAGCTGGCATCCTAAAGCTGGCTCTTCCACATTAAGAGTAGTTTTGGGGGAAAGCCAACTTGAGTGACTTCGTTTTGCAGGTGTTGGTAAAAATGCATACGAAGAAAACAATTTCACCGACGATTACGACACTCCCTAATGCGAAAGTTCAGCGCAGCTCTATACGTCTTGCCATTGCGCTATGTATTGGCTGGCGCGGACAATCTGTCTCGTGCGGCACGTTGCAAACGGTGCGAAGTGTGGCGCGACTGCTTCGCTAATCTGGAGATTGCGAGAGGCAGCGCGTGCGCGCGATTCACGGCAGCCGCCGCAGACAAATCTGCCAGACGACGCGCGCTAATCTGGCGCCATCTCGTAGTCATCGTCGCCGCCCTACGCTCTTCTTATCACGCTTTCGCCATGCCCTCCTCCGCTTTCACCCTCATGGTTCCGCTGCACCCTCCTCGCGTCTTTCATCCCCTGCTGCTATCCGCTTTCGCTTTCATCTTTCGCTGTGCTCGTTCGCTCGGTTACGCCGCCGACGCTCGCCCCAGGAACGGGCGCCTAAGACCTGCGCTCTAATAGCATGCACGTCCAACTTAGAGTCCCTGTGGAGCGAAGTTTTCGCATGGTAGTTCTCTCGGGCACACCTGCTCTCGCACACCCATGCTCGGGCGTACATAGACGTGACGCACGAGCTAATCCTCTCAAAGAGCTAATTTACGTCGGCACAAGAGAAGTAAGTAGGCGTGCGATTGTAGCATAATGGTTCAATAAAGAAAGAAGAATGCGGCCAAATGGTTAAAGTATCGGGCTGTTGCACTGAGAGACCGATGTTCGATACCCACAATCGGACCCGTAAGTCTTCTATTTTCTGTGTGTCATCTAAGACAGCAACCCTTAGCAGCAGCGGTCAGCAAAGTTCGGGAAGGTTCGCTAAGAAAATCCTGTTTTCAAATGGGTTTTTGCAAGTCTTACATTCCTCCCAGGGAAGTCTACAAAATCGTGGAAAGTTTTTTCATTGCACAAAAAGAAAAAAATGTTTCATGAATCTGTAAAAGGGGACAACTTTCGGTGAGAAAATGCCACTTTACCCTCCTTCAGTGTTGAGTTCCACCAGGCACAAATGTTCTCGCTCTAGCTTCCGTGTGTTATTTCGAGCCTACCACAGCCTAAAGCTGGGGACAGAAATAAAGCACTAACCTTCGTCATTATCATCATCGTTCTAATCAGCTCATTTACGCACACCTGTAGTACGAAAGCTTCTCTCAGCCTGATTTGGTCTTGTGCCTGCGAGTTTCCGTAGTCCGTCATTCTCAGCCGGCTTCCCTTCTCTTGGCACCCATTCCGTAACTGCAATGGACCACCCTAGGCATTACATGCATGACAAGAAATTCAATTGGGCAGGCACGCAGGATTATGGTGCAGGAGAAAAGAAAGGATCATTTGCAGTGATCCCTCGTCTAGATTCTACAGCAACTGATGAAGACACTCGCACTTATGAGCCACCATGTTGTGTTGCACAAGAAAATTTCCGTCGATCAATAATTGAGCCTCAGTTATACTTATTTTTGCTTTCGACAATTAATACTAAATAATGCTAAGGCTATAAACATTTGGAATGACTTATCATCTCACATTAGGGCTGCTACATGCTCAACATGTTTTAATTGTGACTGCTGAACATACCTGCATCACATTTTTTTAAAAGACTACCGTACGTATTATGATAGTTCCTGTTTTCTCCTGATCCTGTTCACATCCGGCGCACTTTATAATTCTAAATATTTGTACTCGACTTGTTGTTGTATTTATGTATATAACCCCTTTGTTCAGCCGTTGTTATAATTGTGATCTTCTAGTCATTATAACAAAAAATTCAAAGCTCTTCCCCTGTCGAGGAAATGGAGGTAAGCGAAGCTTGCGGCAAGACGACGCAGTCGCAGGCGTTCCGCTTCTTTTGCCCTAAACTCGGGGTCCGCGGCTCTTCGCTGATGTTTCACTTGGGCTTCGGGAGCCCTCACACTAGAATCGGCACGTCGACAACGAGCCCTTTCCCGAGCGCGTTCGCGGCGCCGTTGTTCAAACGCAGCCTGCTCCTCGGCGGAACGCACCACGCGCGGCCTTCCCATCCGGACGCCGAAACTTATCTGAGGCGAGGAAAGCCCGGCGGAGTGCACGCCAATCCCCTTTCCTTCCCTTTCCCTCCCCGAGACACACCAAACGACCCTGATTGGTCACGCGCGTCATGTGATCCGGCGCTGGCGCCGCTTTCCCCGCCTCTGCTCTTTCTTCTTTCCTTCCTTCTTTCTTTATTTCTTGTCCCTGGCTCATACCCGCATATCCAATGCGCGTATGCGCCACACGTGTCTTTTTGCGTAACTACGCCACCACCGAAATCTGTAACGCAATACAAGCTTCGCTTGAAAATCCCATTACACTGATTCACTCTGGGACCTCTCTTTGACGGTCTTGGCAACCATGCATTAAATAACATTTTAAAACAATAAATTGAAACATACATGCGTGCACAGAGAGAGATGATGATGATGATGATGATGATGACGGTGATGGTTATCGAACTTTACTGAGAGCGGACGAAGTTGTTCGGTCGCCTTCCTTGCTGGTGGCCTCCTCAGTCCAGGAAGGGACGTGACCTAGCCGCCTGCCTTGCCCTCTTCAGCAGCTGGCGCTGGCCATCAGGCTTGAGGCTATTGAGCTGGGTCTCCCACTGTTCCGGGTGTGTTTGGGAGGTGTCGGTTCTTCTTCTTTTTCTCATTTCTTGGGTTTTACGTGCCAAAACCTGTTCTGATTGCGAGGCACGCCGTAGTGGAGGGCTACGGATTAATTTTGACCACCTTGGGTTCTTTAACAAACCACGTGCTAGAGACTCACAATTACACGATAGGCAGAATATCGAGAGAGAGGTAGACAAGAAAACGCGATAGAAATAGCTACCGATAGGTTTCGACATTCAGTTCACGAAAGAGCCATTTTCGATCTATTGCGCGCACATCCATTCGTGTGCTCAACAGCGCCCAATCGTAAAACTGGTGCATAACCCATAAAGAATGCACTTATAACGCAACAGCACTGCATTGCGGCTGAAGCTGCGATATGCTAACACGAAAAAAAAAAAGAAAACTGACTGGAAGAACGGCAGTGAACGGCCGAATAAATACGGGGAATGGCGAGTTGCGGCGCAATCAGCCATTATTTATAGGCGAGGCGTGTAGCAGTTATAAGGAAAAGAAAGCAAGGTAACAGCCCTCCGTGCCCATTTATTCTAGGATGTCGAGCGTTGCATTCGTGAGGCGATTTCTGGTTATTCTGGGCCCTTGCAATACCGTCGCGACGTCGGCATTATAAAAGAAATGTTCTCTTACTAACGCTTCCTTAAAAAGTCCCTGAAACGGTTCGAACAAATTTTGCAGACACGTAGGGTACAGCTACAGTAAAACATTCACGCCACAATTTAAGTGAAGCGTCTCATATTAAGAGTGCTACAGATGATTACATGTTACCCTCATTCATAGCCACGCTTTTTCTCCTCAACTCGTTCGCTAAGTGATTGGGGCTAAGTTCCGTCTTCACTGGCTCTGCGTCATGATGTGACGTCCTGTGGTCTACTTCCAGTTATCTTGACGCCAGCGCGCGGAGCCTCTCCAACCTCTACGCTAGCCGCCTGGCCGTCGATGCCCAGCGAGAGCTATCCAGGCAGCGTGCGTTGCGAGCATTCTGTCGCAGCGCCGAGCGTGTCCGGTATTCCGGTCACCACAGGCAATTTAGCTAGACGTTTTGACAGATGGGCGGAGGCGTAAGCTAAAGGACCTCCGTACTACTACTGCTGTGATTCAGGCGCTTTAACGTAGACGTACGTGAGCGGCCTGATCGGCCTACATGGCCCAGCCACCTGGTGGCACAGAGCTTAACCAGCCAAACACAGAACTAATATTGCCGTAAAAAAGTGTAAAACATTTTAAACATTTAATGGGAGAGAGAAAACGGCGCATCTTAGTACAGGTTAGCGGTAAAAGTTACGGTGCGATGAAGACGAGGACGAAGGTGACCGACACCACACAAGCTTCTGAGCTGCCACCTGCCGCCCGATAGGGGGCCTATCCCCCTTAGTGGGTACGAGACATGATAGAGGTCTATCATAATCATAATTATCATCATCATCATCATCTGACAATCAGTTATAGATTTATTCCGGAAAAATAATTCATATTTGCGTCGCACTGCGCATGCGCCTGCAGTGCAAGGAGCGTGAACATTACAAAAGAATTCTGACTGCTTGCTCTTGTCATGTTGGCTTCGCGGTTTTGCTGGCCCTCGCGCAGTATGATTTATACTGTAGTTATACGTATATAAATCACTTCGACGAATAAATGTCGGGCCGCGTTGCTCACTCTTTCTCGACACCCGTAACTCCTCCTCATCTTTCCCTTCCCTCTGACCCCCGCTCTGGTTTCAATGCCCGAAAGTCCATCCTCCGGCGTGACACGCGCGCCCCTCGCGTGTCCTTCCCCACAATCTTTCTCGCGTGGATGAAGTCCCTCTCCGGAGACTTCTGGCCGGGGCGGCACTTACCCCAGCCGTCACTTGTGCTTGGGGTCAACCGCACGAAGGCATTGTCCAGTGTCCCAAGTGTTCCCCGCCTGCGTCTGCAGCGGATGCCCGCCATCTACAATTTGGACGTGCCCTGGGACAAAGAGAATTCGCGAAAGCGTACTTAAAGGTGTGGAAATTAACAGTCATCAAGCTGGAGACTATGAGAGATAGATGACGCACAACAGAGTTTATAAGGCTTTGTTGCAGTATCTCTATCAAACGGGCCTGCATGCTTATATTTATTTTTTCCATACTGACAATATGCCGCGTGGTAACACAAGCAAATATATATATATATATATATATATATATATATATATATATATATATATAGGACATGGAGTTGATTCCACCTCTCATGTTAGAAATTTCAAAGGTCTCTCTCTCTCTTTTTTTTTCATTGAAGATTGCGTATACATAAGGGCTGCATTTCATTGAAGAGCAGCCCTTACTCAGTGGCACGGAGGAAATCCGACACCTAAGTTGTCGTGAAAGAAATTCATTGGACGTGTAGCAGTGTGACAAATGTTTAGGCCATTGCTCAGTTTATTAATTATGCGATCTAGTGAGCTCAGAAACCTAGAGGACGAATCGATCGAGTTTCTCACATATGAGATAAATCGCATTTGGGAGGAGGGAATTGTACCGGAACAATGGAAGGTGGCGAAGGCCATACTCATCCCAAATCCCGGTAAACCGCCGAGCTTGGACAACCTCCGCCTCATCTCACTGACGTCATGTGTAGGGAAGGTGGCCGAGCACGCTATCCATACCAGAATTGCCAAGTATATCGAGACCAACGACCTTTTCCCTCACAACATGATAGGTTTCAGGCCAGCCCTCTCCACCCAGGACGTCATGAAACTTATCAAGATCCAAATCCTGTAACGCTGCACTCGGGAGACGAGAGCCGCCCTTGGTTTGGACCTGGATAAGGCCTTTGATAACTTCAGTCACGAGTTCGTTCTCGACGCCATCTCCAAACTCGACCTGGGCTCGTCCTTCCATGCCTTCAGTCAGGTCTTTCTTGAGCAAACGATGCACCATTCTCAAGGAAGGAGATTTGGAATCAGAGAAAATGGAGCTGAGCGGAACAGCCCCCCCCCCCCTCCCGCAAGTGTAGGTCATCTCACCACTCCTCTTCAACATCGCAATGGTCGACCTCTCGAGATACCTAGGCAAGATCCAGTATCGGTCACACGTTCTACGCGGACGACATCACTGTCTGGTGCGCGGGAGGCAGTGACTGTCAAGTCGAAGCCGCTCTCCAGGAAGCTGTCGACACTACCGAGCGCTTTCTAACAGACACGGGACTCCGGTGCTCCCGAAAGAAATCGGAAGTCCTTCTCTACAGCCCCACTAGAAAGGGCCGCAAGCCACAGAACTGGAAACCCCCCACCGAAATCGACATTAATCTCTGCATCAAGTGCGGAGATCCGATTCCCAAAGTCGCGTCCATTAGAATCTTGGGAATGACACTCGAAGGGGCGGGCCCAGATAACATCACCATTCACAAACTAGCAAAGAAAACGGATAGCGTTATCGGAAAGGTTAGCGGGTAGCTAACAGAAGGAGAGGCCCGAGCGAAGAGAATCTGATAAGGCTAGTCCATGCTTTCTTGTTATGTCATTTCACGTACGTAGCGGCCATGCATGTCTGGAAGAGGGCCGAGTGAGACAAGCTAAATGCCATGATAAGGAGGGGATCAAGAGCGCGCTCGGACTACCAAACTACACACGCACCGACCGACTCCTGCAGTTGGGTAATCATAATACCTTGGAAGAAATTGCAGAAGCACAAGAAAGGGCACAGATTCTCAGACTCTCCGGCACCAGGGTGGGACTCCTAACAGAGATGGGCGTCCCCCTGGCCATGGTCGAAGACGCCTACCAGGGCCTTCCGAAAGAGCAGAAAGACAACATCATCATATACCCCGCCACGCGCAATATGCCCTCCCCAGCGCAACGTGGAAAGAAGGAAGGCTAGGGCGGTGGCGCTCCTACGGTGGGCAACAGAACTTCCTGGCGGCATCTGCTTCGTTGACGCGGCCCAGTATGGCAACAGCAACAATTTCGCAGTAGTGTCCCTCAACCACAAGGGTTCGACCATTAACGCAGCTTCGGTACGAATCACGTCGTCGCGTGCGGCCGAGCAAGTGGCCATTGCCTTGGCCCTCCTGGACGAGAAACATGCCAACATCTTCAGCGACTCCAGGGCAGCCATCCGCGCCTTTAGCGTTGGCGCCGTGTGTAAGGAAGCCTGTCGCATCCTCGACGGCAAAAGCATCCCCACCCACACTCTCACTAAACCCCAATTAACTAACACTCTCACGTGGTTCCCCGCTCACATGGGATCCATCATGGGAGGCCTCACAAACCTCAACGAGCTGGCCCACTCCAAGGCGCGAGGTCTTGCTTTCCGCGACCATGGAGAACTCCCCCGCCGGCCCGCAGTGGTGGAGAACAGAGATCAACCGACCACATACAACGAAATTACGCAGCACTTTTATCTCGGCAGGAGAGACTTTCCCCTTCCTCACCAGAAGTTAAATAGAGCGCACGCATTGACCCTCAGATTATTGCAAACAGGCTCGTATACTAGCCCGGCTTTATTCCACAAGCTTTATCCCGACACTTATGCCAGTGGTTCTTGCAGGCACTGCAATGACTTCGCTAGTCTACACCATATGCTCTGGCGTTGCCCCTCGTTGCGAGGCACGGAACAAATCAATGAGAACAAGTGGCTCTCCGCTATCAAGAACCCCGATGCCGGGGCGCAACTATGGCCAGTCCAGAGGGTCCACGATGCGGCGGTCAGGCATGGCCTCACTGTCCAAACGTTGAAGCGGCCCGCAGCGCACTGAATCGCGTACCTCAGGACTTTCATTAAAATTTTGCATCCATCCATCCATCTATGAGCTGCCAGTAGTCACGTCAGTAGTATTATCAGTATACATGAAACGCTAGAAAATGTCAGGTAGTTAGGGAGGTCATTGATATTTACAGGGTCATCAGTGGCATAGCCAGAAATCTTTTTTTTTTTTTTTTTGGGGGGGGGGGGGGTTCTCACGCTGCAGCACGACTTCCTCCTTATAGAATGTGTTAAGGGATCAAATACATGAATGGTAACTGCATTGCCATTGTGGATTAGATGCTGCAAACGAATTCTTGAATGCTATACACTCTCAAGGTAAGTAAGATATGTATTTTTTCATAAAATAATATATTCGTATGTCCCAATAATTGTGGCTGACATAACTGATATCAATGCTTCCATGCTTTTTGTCTATTTAATGAGTAAAGAAATAACGCACGCACTTTGGAACTATATCAGTTCGAAACCAGCAAAGCAGTGCATGCCGCTGATACGAAAAACGTAACGGTCATGAAAGGAACAAGTTGAGGACAAATATTTGAACGAATATTTGTCATTTAAGAACGTTGCTTACAGTTTTGTACATATGCAACGGCCAGGGAAACGCTAATCACGCTGTCCCTCGTTGCAATATAGATTGCGCGGGAGCAGCTTTTACCGGTCGTGTATTTTGAGTAATTGCACCGAAATTATAGTCGCAACAGGAAGTACATATAAAAAGCAGGAGTTCTGCAAAAATATAGATTAAAAAAGCGAAGATACAATGGAATGTGCAAATGCGAAGATACAGCTTGATAAAGGGCAAAAAAGTGTCACTGGAAACAAAGTTCACTACATGTATACACAAAACCTCAGAACAAGATATTTAAATATACATATAAGTCTCCAATAAACCTGCGTAATACGTATCTACGACAAAGTTGCTGTATATAATGCGTCAAACAAGGCAAATAAACATGTTGCGCAATCACAGGTAGTAAACTTTACGGACAGAAAGACAGAAGACCCCAGCAAGAACAAAACTGATCACAGAAATTGTGATATGTACTTGGGCCATGCTGCAGTCGCGACAGCACCATGTGGGTAGAACAATAGAGGGAGAATGCAGGAATCAATAGAAACAGTGGCTTAATTAGCTCGGCTATGCCAGGATATACGTAGCGTGAGCGAAGGTTCAGCTGGTTATTCTTAGCTTTCCTGGTTTGTAGGATTAGCTTGATTATCATGCTTACTGCTGCTTCAATGGCACACACACGGCATACGCATTATGTGACACATGTATGATTATTTTTTTGCTCAACGTCTGGTTGCTTCTCTATTGCCACAAAGAAGGCTCGGTGGTCAGTGTAGTAACACGCTGCCGTCTCTATAGCCCCAACGCAGTATTTTTAATTCATTATCTGTCTGTGATACACAAGATCAATGGTGGTTCCCCATTGGGTAATCTGTACAGTTGGAACACTGGCTAAGTTCAGGTTAAACGTATCCTTCAAAGGAACACCAAGAGAGTCTGGAGCACGATTGAAGTCACCAGCCACCACACACAGTTCACTTGCCGCACGACTACGTATAGACGTAGCCACTGCGTCTATAGTGTCTTTAACTGAATTGTTCAGGCGACACATACACGGGTTCGATGACCACACCACTTTCGTCAAGCTGAACAGCACAGGCCGTTCAGCTTGACCACTACGTTTGGCACTTCACTGGAAGCAATCCCATTCCAGACATAGATAGAGACTCCAGAGCTTCTGGTAGCGTCAACACGACTGACTCAACGTTTCACGCATGACACTACTTACCGGTGTCAAGTCTTTCATGTGCCACAGTCTTTCACACACGTCGCACACATATCCAAACGCATTGTTTACAAAGCCCGTCTCGAAGGTCCGAGTCGCACTGGCGCTTTCGCTAAGTTTCACCCTATAGTCAGTCAATCGGCGAGCCTTGACGTCATCAATGGCGTCTTGTTGTTGCTGCTGCTGAGATGGTCGGGCACGTCGCTCAGCACCCTGGCGACGCCGCTTTGCTAGACGTTCCTTCCTTTGCTCCGGTGTCTCAGCAAAGCACGTTTAGCCTTCTTCTGTTGGTTCTTCCTACGCTCAACCGCTAATTGCCAGGCCACTACTACGGGATCCGATAAGTTAAACTTCTCCGCTCTCCTGCGCCGCTGAGCTGCAATTTCGCTCTCCTTCTCCATGGCTATACCACACTGGCAAAGCACAGCGCAAACGATCAAACGCCCAGCGCAAACGCCGGGCAAAAGCCCGGCGCGCCAGCTGTGCGCCGTGTGACATCACTGCTGCTTCACAGAGTCGTTAATTAGCCATCACAGAGTCGTTAATTACTCTCCGGGCTCTTTGGTCCTCCTCTGGACGCCTTGCCGCCACGTTGGCTTGTCGTCAAAGCGTCTTTCCCGATACTCTGGGCCTTAAAAGGTCCTACGCCAGGTCACAGACATCACGTACGAGATCACTCCATTGGACAGTCGCTCATCTGCCGCGTCCGCCACTGATATCGTGCACGTCTCCCGCCTTAAGCCTTATGTTGCCGGACAAGATCCTACTGCTCCTTAAGCGCCGAGACGGCGCTCTCGACGGCGGGGTTATATGTTACGCGCTATGCCGAGCATGGAAGAATGCGCCAAAAAGACGGTGAAGACGACGATCTGGGCAGCGCTCGTGTTGTTGTTCTGCCATCTTGCCTGCAGCTCTCTCTGTATATATCATGTAAATATAATTTTCCTATCCCTTTTTGCTACTCTCATCCCCGTGGCAATATAATAAGCGTATGCGGCAACGGAAGAGTCCCACGGCCCATTACTTTCCGCAAAAGAAGAAGTAACAAAGTTGAAGCATGCGACAAGTCGCTGTGCCGCAACATCATTTTTTTTTTTTTTTTGCTTTTGTGGGGCGGGGGCACCAAAATGAATAAACGCAACAAAAAGCATGTTGGCCACAATCGAATGTGACCTAATGTGGCTGCCGAAGGAATATCGAACAAAACGTGAGGCGCTTGGTCCTCTCCGTGGCTATACCACACTGGCAAAGCCCAGCGCAAACGATGAAACGCCCAGCGCGCCAGCTGTGCGCCGTGTGACGTCACTGCTCCTCGCGCATGCGCAGCACGGCTCTCCAGGAGCCACGCGAAACTGCTCAACCTCGGCCAGTGTAGCTCACGCTACAAAAAGGGTATACAGCATGCGGCGCGCAGTGACGATGCTATCGCCCTTGGACTTTATACGGCACATGACGGTGACGGCAGGAATGTGCCTATAGTGTCCATATAATTGCTATCGAAATAATATTGTTACGCGCTATGCCGAGCATGGAAGAATGCGCCAAAAAGACGGTGAAGACGACGATCAGGGCAGCGCTCGTGTTGTTGTTCTGCCATCTTGCCTGCAGCCGTCTCTCTGTATATACCGTGTAAATATAATTTTCCTATCCCTTTTTGCTACTCTCATCCCCGTAGCATTTTGGTGGGAGGTGCGGGGTACCCACACGGTACAACGGAGCTCCGCAGCGGCCGACGCTTGGCTTTATTCACGATGGCGGAAGAGGTGTCTGTGCCCACCGAGGCGGCTGCAACTACAACGGTCGTCCTGGCTCAGCTAAAGGACGCAGGCACATTCTGCGGGACTGACAACGTCGACATCGAGGACTGGCTACCCCTGTACGAGCGTGCAAGTAAGAATAATCACTGGGATGGGACGATCATGTTGGCAAACATCTTATTTTATCTCAAGGGAACCGCGAAGGTGTGGTTTCAGAATAATGAAGAAGAAATTTGGAGCTGGGATGCATGCAAGGAAAAGATGCGTTCCCTGTTCGGCAAGTCCACAGGTAGAAAAGCAGCATCAAAGAAGGAGCTGGCATCTCGTGCGCAGACAGCGACAGAGTCATACCTGACTTATATACAGGACGTGCTTGCCCTTTGCCGCAAAGCCGACGACGGCATGGCGGAGTCTGAGAAAGTAGGCCACGTGTTAAAGGGCATGGCAGATGATGCCTTCAACCTGTTAATCTGCAAAGACTGCGACAACATCGATGTCATCATCCAAGAGTGCAAGCGCTTTGAGGCCGCCAAAAGTCGACGCATTGCCAATAATTTCGCTCGACTTCCGAACACAGCAGCAACGTGGTCCTGCGAAGACGTACCTGAGCCGTCGGCGCCGCTCACCGTGGAACACGTGAAGAAGATCATTCGACGTGAACTTGATGCTGCGTCTCCTGCTTCTATGTGCGGCCGTACTTGTGATCATAGTTCCCAGATGGTGCCACTAGTCCAAGCTATCGTTCATCAGGAGCTCTCCAATGCTGGCCTCGGACTCTGTGTGCGCCGCAGCTCCTTCCCAGCCGATCGACCGCCGTCCCTCACTTTCGCAAGCCCAAGGTCAAAGGCCGCCTTTCCGTACTCGCAACCCAGCCGAGTGGAGGACTGCTGATGACCGTCCCATGCATTTGCTTTAACTGCCGTCGTATTGGACACGTGGTCCGCCATTGTAACAGCCGGTGGTATTGATATCAGGCTCCCTATGGAAACAACCGTCGCCCCGACATGGATCATGGCCGATTTCAGCCCTACCACGAGCATCCCCAACCCACCGCTGAAGACGCTCCCCCTATGCCGTATCGTCGGTCGCCATCCCCACGTGGTCACCAGTCCCGTTTGCCGTTGTCGCGTCGCCAATCATCTCGCTCGCCCCAATTCCGCCGCCCTACTTCACCGATTGAACGACTCCCTCGGGAAAACTAGACGATGCAGCTCCCAGAGGTGATGCTGCATCGACGACCCACCTGCCAAATCCTCTGACCACACTGCAGACCAGACGAAACCTGATAGACGTTAAACTGGATGACGCACATGTTGTCGCTCTAGGGGACACTGGGGCTCAGATATCAGTGATGAATTCGGAGCTTCGTCGCCGCCTTAAGAAGGTCCTAACACCACCCACAGTACCGCTCATTCGTGTCGCCGACGGTGGAACGTTTCCCGTGCTAGGAATGTGCTCCGCGCGAATAAGTGTTGCTGACCGATCCACAAGCGTACAACTTGCCGTGCTCGAGAAACGCTCTCATGACCTCATTCTCGGTATGGATTTTCTATCTGCCCATTCTGCCCTTATTGACTGTGGAACCGGCTTGCTTCAGCTAGACCTACCGGCCGTGCTACCAGTGACGCTCCTACTACACGCCAACCGCGCTCGTGCTCAGTGGATTACGTTCGTCTACCGCCTCAAGCCGTTATGTATGTGAACTTGTGGTCTTGTTCGCCCATTCCCGATGGCGATTACATCTTGACCCTGATCGTTGACGTCTTATTCGCCAAAAACGTCGCTCTTCCTCACACCATTATCAGAGTTGCAGATAATTACGCGTCTCTACCCATCCTGAACTTTAGCTGGTGCACGCAACTCATCCCAGGTGGCATGACTCTAGGCCACATTGCTTCTATCGATAAGTGTGCCGTTTCTGCATTCGTCACCGATGCTTCTTTATCCTCTGCCCCTTCCTCTTTCTCGCACAATCTCGTCGACGGTGATATTGACAAGATGATTGCGTCTGACCTCCTTCCTGCACAGACAGCCGATATGCGGCGCATATTGAAGTCTTATACCGCTACATCTTTGACTTCAATGACCGTCCTTTGGGACAGACATCTGTGGTCACTCATAAGATCAATACTGGAGACGCCAGCCCAATCAGACGACGTCCCTATCGCGTGTCCCATGCCGAGCGAGAAGTGAGACAGCGTGAAGTCGACAAGATTCTCACCAAGGACATCATTGAACCTTCATGGTTCATGGGCATCATGCGTTCATCGGCAGTCCATGGGCATCACCGGTCGTCCTGGTGAAGAAGAAAGATGGCAGCTGGCGCTTCTGCGTCGACTACCGCCACTTAAACAAGGTTACGCGCAAGGACGTCTACCCTTTGCCGCGGATCGATGGCGCTCTCGACTGTCTACACGGCTCTGCATACTTCTCTTCTATCGACCTGAGGTCAGGCTACTGGCAGATCTCCGTCGATGATCAAGACCGTGAAAAGACCGAATTTGTTGCGCCCGATGGACTTAACCAGTTTAAGGTAATGCCCTTTGGACTGTGTAATGCCCCAGCCACGGTTGAAAGGATGATGGATTCCCTCCTCCGTGGATACAAATGGTCAACTTGCCTGTGTTACCTTCACGGTGTCATCGTGTTCTCACCGACATTTGACAGTCACCATAGTCGATTGTCGGCAGTTCTTGAAGTTTTCAGGTGAGCAGGCCTTCAGCTCAACTCTCCCAAATGCCGTTCTTGGCCACCTTGTGAGTGCTGAAGGCGTGCAACCTGACGCAGAAAAAATTCGTGTTGTCAAAGACTTCCCTATACCCCGTTCCACTAAAGACGTACGGAGTTTTGTCGGCTGGTGCTGCTATTTTCGACGTTTTGTCAAGAACTTCACCGACGTTGCCCGTCCACTCACGGAACTCTTGAAGATGGAAACGCCATTTTCTTGGGGTCCTGAACAGGCCACTGCGTTTCACACGCTCACGATGTTACTTACGTCACCACCGATCTTGGCCCATTTTGACCAGTCAGCCCCCACTGAACTTCGCACCGACGCCAGTGGACATGGCATCGGCGCTGTTCTCGCCCAGTAGCAACAAGGACGCGATCGCGTCATCGCCTGTGCCAGTCGCCTTCTTTCCTCTTCAGAGTGCAAATTTTCGATCACTGAACGCGAGTGCCTCGCACTAGTTTTGGCTGTCGGCAAGTGTCGACCATAAGTGTTTGGCCGCACCTTTTCGGTCATCACAGACCACCATGCGCTTTGTTGGTTGTCTTCCCTCTAAGATCCGACAGGCCGACTTGGTCGCTGGGCACTGAAACTGTAAGAATACAGCTTGGACGTCACTTACAAGTCTGGCAGACTGCACCATGATGCGGACTGCCTATCCCGTCATCCAGTGGATCCTCCCGACTTCTCAGCGCACGATTCGGACGCCTGTGTCTTCGCGATATCTCATTTATCCGACATACGCAGCGAACAGCTCAGCGATGCCAATTTGCGTTCAATTATCCGCCGTCTACGCTCTCATGACTGTGCCCCGTCCCTACAATTATTCGTACTTCGTGACGGCGTCTTATACAGACGCAACACAAGCTCCGATGGCCCAGAGCTTCTACTGGTTGTTCCCGAAACACTCCGTTCCACTGTCCTCGAACAGCTTCATGATGCCCCAACCGCTGGACATCTCGGAGCAACTCGCACGTACGATCGCGTTCGGCGCCGGTTCTTCTGGCCAGGCCTCCACCGCTCTGTGCGCCGATACGTTGCTTCTTGCGAGTCTTGCCAGCGCCACAAGCATCCATCCTTGTCGCCAGCCGGTCCTCTTCAGCCCATCGACATTCCCGGTGTACCGTTCTACCGCGTCGGCCTTGACCTCATAGGGCCATTCTCAAAATCTCTGACTTGGAACAAGTGGATTGCCGTCGCTACGGACTACACGACACGATACGCTATCACGCGGGCACTACCGACAAGCTGTGCCACTGACGTTGCGGAATTCCTAATTTATGACGTTATTCTTCACCGCGACGCTCCTCGACAGCTGCTGACCGACCGTGGTCGTTCCTTTCTGTCCAAAGTCGTCGACGACATTCTTTGTTCGTGTTCCATCCGTCACAAGCTAACCACTGCCAACCATCCGCAAACCATTGGGCTTACCGAGCGCCTCAACCGCACGCTGACCACAATGCTCTCCATGTACGTTTCCTCAAACCACCGTGATTGGGACAGCACCTTGCCTTATGTGACATTCACCTACAACTCGTCACGCCATGACACCGCTGGCTTTTCCCCCTTTTATCTCTTGGGTGGCCGCTATCCCACATTGCCCTTCGAGACTCTTTTACCATCACCTGTGCACCCTGTTACCGCCTACGCCCGCGATGCAGCTTCTCGGGCTGCAGCGGCTCGCCAGATTGCAAGGGATCGTCTTTATGCCTCCCAGCTGTCCCAGAAGGCCCGCTACGATAGCCATCACAGAGTCGTTAATTACTCTCCGGGCTCTTTGGTCCTCCTCTGGACGCCTTGCCGCCACGTTGGCTTGTCGTCAAAGCTTCTTTCCCGATACTCCGGGCCTTAAAAGGTCCTACGCCAGGTCACAGACATCACGTACGAGATCACTCCATTGGACAGTCGCTCATCTGCCGCGTCCGCCACTGATATCGTGCACGTTTCCCGCCTTAAGCCTTATGTTGCCGGACAAGATCCTACTGCTCCTTAAGCGCCGAGACGGCGCTCTCGACGGCGGGGGTTATATGTTACGCGCTATGCCGAGCATGGAAGAATGCGCCAAAAAGACGGTGAAGACGACGATCTGGGCAGCGCTCGTGTTGTTGTTCTGCCATCTTGCCTGCAGCTCTCTCTGTATATATCATGTAAATATAATTTTCCTATCCCTTTTTGCTACTCTCATCCCCGTGGCAATATAATAAGAGTATGCGGCAACCGAAGAGTCCCATGGCCCATTACGTTCCGCAAAAGAAGAAGTAACAATGTTGAACCACGCGACAAGTCGCTGCGCCGCAACATCTTTTCTTTTTTTTTTTTGCTTTTGTGGGGCGGGGGCACCAAAATGAATAAACGCAACAAAAAGCATGTTGGCCACAATCGAATGTGACCTAATGTGGCTGCCGAAGGAATATCGAACAAAACGTGAGGCGCTTGGTCCTCAGAGAACCACACGCATACTGCTCGGCATCCTATACACCGGCGAAACAAAAGACTGTCCGCGGAGGTAGCGATAACATTGAAGTGAAGGTGGTGCCCTCAAGCGAACGCATTGCAATACCTCGAGTACCCACAGTGATGGCGGCCAGCGACCATTGTTTATTTTTCTCGTCTGCCAGCCAGAAAGCGTCCAAAACAGTGACAAGGCCAAAACCCACTCGGCCAGAGAAAAATGAACGTGCACCGAAGTGCGCCGCGCGGTGGTCGAGGCAAGACGAGAAAAAGGTTTGCAGAAGGAAACAGTCTTAGGGCATTTATATACCAACCGCTTCACGGAAGCTTCCCTGTGTGCTAGATTTGAAAATGTGTGTTAGATCTGCATAATCTTTTTTTTTTCTTTTTTTCACTCATTCTTTCTCCTCATCAACTAATTACCGCAGGCTGTTTTGTGGAGCCGTTCTATTGTGTCGAGAGTTTGTCTGCGTCCCTCGATCTGGACTTCGAAATGCTACGCAACACCCTTTTCCGTCGTTTAAGTACTTACGTACCGCTATGAGTGTTTTCCTATTTTCACGCTCGGAATTGGTGCCTGCATACTGACGCGTAAGTAAAAGGAATCAACGATTCGATCGTGTTGCTGGCCTAGTTGGTTCATGCATTGGTTTAACGAAACCGCGCATCTTATATGGGAGATGCGGAAAACGCTACTTGTTTCTTTCCGCTGTCCTGTCGGAGGTGTGAGCTTTTTTTAATCAAACCAACAAAAATAATGTTACCCAAGTAGAAAATTCCGTAACAGCGTAAACACTTATATAGCGAGAGAAAGCCAGGAGAAGAAAAGCAGGGACGTCAGCCAAAAGCTGTAAAACGTACGTGCTGAGCATGTACTGGCCATCGCATGTAATGTTGCAGGACTCACGATAATAAAAAACGGAGTTCACATTTAACTCTGCCTTCGTCCTTGTCTATCCTTACCTCCTCGTTTATTGTACGCTACCTATACCCATGAATGCATGCAACCCCCCCCCCCCTCGCCTTCTAGGGTTTTACAGGCTTCGGAAGAACAATGTCATGACATCGTGTTCCTGCTGAGCTTTAGAGTCATTTAGAGGGCCCTGTCCGGAGAAGAATTGGATAAGCAGTACGTCACACGAGACTTGGCAACACTTTCTAGGACGAGATCCTTGTTACGGGCCGGGGTTCGGTGAACCTTCAACAGCGTCTGCTTGGAGCTCGAACCAGGTTGATCATCGGAGAGGATCCGTCAGGGAATACGAGACGACGTAAAAACAAATAGTTCAAATCCAGCGCTAATGCAGCTCCGCTAACGTGAAACGTGGGGAAGTGCGAAGCAGTGATGTGCCAGCGTGTTCGCTCGATGCGCGCCTGCAGCTCGGCGTCCATGGCACAAAGGAAGTTCCGGAGCGCGCCAACTGCTTATAAAGCCCTGTTCCTTCTCTCTTGCCGCACGGCTCGCGCTCATCGGGTGCTGGAGTAGCGCTGGAGTGAGCAAGGATCGAGCGCTTGTTAGTGTGGTGGCGCCCTCTGTTGCGCTGCGCTGGTACCAGACTGGTGTTTCGGAAAAGATTTTCACGAGTTTCTCCAGATTAATGCGCATAATACTTCATTATTCCTATCTTTTAAATTATTCTGAATCATGGTAGTTCACTTCGAACCGGTTTTGATAAATTCTGCACTTGTTTTGACCCTGTGTTTGCGCGTGACCACGACGACACGAGATCACATTACACGCCGGCAGCCCGGACCTCTAAAGTGCTTCGCAATTTAAACGCAAGCGCTCTGTCTGGCTCTAGCAGCCCGCGGGTAGCGGGAACAAGAAAATTGAAGAGGCTCAATGTGTCCTCGGGAATAGAAGTCGAAGTACAAAAAAAAATAAATACGAACGTAGTTACCTTTGCTGGGTTTAGTGTCTTGACGTGGACGCTATAGCGCAGGTGGAAAAAATGTTGATATTCTTTTCTGTGACATGACGGCACAAATGAATCACCACAATGCTTCGTCTCATCGGACCTCGCTGCGTTCTTTGTCAACTTGTCTGATAGTGTGTTGACTAGGCTTGTCTCGTTATATGGTCCGATGTACGACTTTAGAAAAGTCAATGCACCCTTGGCGTCAAACGTTTATAAGAACATTAAACCCATAAAGTTCCGCTATTGAAAATCTAAAGCGCGACTTTGGAAATGTCAGTGCACCTATGGCGTCAAAAGTTTATGTGAACTTTATACGCATAAAGTTTCGAAATTGAAATCCATGCGCTCCCTAGATTCCGCGGCCGCCACGAGATGCCGCAACGCGCCCGCTCGCCATCGAAAAGCCCTTGAAAATTTGTGCTCGGATGGAGCTCCTTGCGTTATGTGACTCCAGGTGCATGGGCCTGGTCACGAAATCCAGCCCGAGTTCGCAATGTTTGCGCCGAAATGTCTTTTCAAGCGTGAAAAAGACATTGTAGACAAAATCCAGAGTGATTTCCGGCGCCGGTGGTTGTTTTGGTTGGCGGTGCATATGACAACACGAAAAAAACTTTGGGGGGAGGGGTTGAAGCTCCCTCAGCCCCCCCCCCCCTCCCCCTGGCTACGCCTCTGCAGGGTATTTCACTTAACTTGGGCCAAACATTAAAAATATGCAAATGACACATAGCTGGACAGAACAAAGGTAATGTTGTTTGCCGTCGCTTGGTGATACTCATATTGAATAATTAGTCTTATTTTATTAATAAACTTCTCAAATATTATAATTAGATGAAAATGACAATGAGAAAATTGTACAGCAACATGAGAAACTCGCGATACAGCTTTCTGTTGCTCAATACGTGCTACATAAAAGGGTTTTTCCGAGTGTGAAAGATGCCCGCGAATACAAATAAAATTGCCGCGCGATTGGCCGCTCGAGGCACTTTGCATGTATTCGCGGGCATCTTTCACACTCGGAAAAACCCTTTTATGTAGCACGTATTGAGCAACAGAACGCTGTATCGCGAGTTTCTCATGTTCAAATTGTGGGGTTTTACGAGCCAAAACCACGATCTGATTATGAGGCACGCTGTAGTGGGGGACTCCGGGGTAATTTGGACTACCTGGGGTAATTTAACGTGCATCTGAATCTAAAATACACGGGTATTTTCGCCTTTCGCCCCCCTCAAAATGCGGCCGCCGTGGCCGGGATTCAATCCCGCGACCTCATGCTTCGCAGCCCCACACCATAGCCACTAAGCAACCGCGGCGGGCGTTTCTCATCTTGTTGTACAATTTTCTCATTGACACTTTTCATCTATTTATAATATTTGAGAAG
Organism: Dermacentor silvarum; assembly: GCF_013339745.2. Classification (NCBI taxonomy): domain Eukaryota; kingdom Metazoa; phylum Arthropoda; class Arachnida; order Ixodida; family Ixodidae; genus Dermacentor; species Dermacentor silvarum. The sequence goes on from NC_051163.1 coordinate 115,196,888, forward strand.
TTGGTTATTTAATTAAGACTAGTTATCCAATTAGGAGGAATGCAAATAAATAATCTGAGTATCCCCAGGCAACAGCAAACAACATTATCTTTGTTCTGTCCAGCTATACGTGGTATTTCCATATTTTTAAGGTTTGGCTAAAGTTGCGTAGGATACCCTGTAATTGTATCACGAAGGCAAATTATACCCTTCTCATCAAAATACGTGATTAAATAAATCCTTCTTAAAAAACATCAACAAGTATTGTGGTAGCCCTTTCTGTCGCGCTTAATCTCATTTACATAAACTAAAATGTAAGTGTATCTGCGTCATTGAAAACAGTAAATTTTCAAAAGGTTCATGAAGGCAGGGGGGGGGGTCCTGCTAGGTTTGGAACTGCTACAAGGGGTAACGTACTGGAAAGGTTTGAGAACACTGATCTAACCAATTCCGTGCAGTGCAGTGAAAACTATACGAGTCGCGTTAGTCAAGCAGCGACGAGAACCAGAAGGCCTCCGACGCTTCTGGTAGTTTATGTGCACAACGCCGACCGAATGGAGGCGAGGTATAGAACCAGACTAGTTTGTGATTCGCGATGCAAATTGACAGCGTGGAAACTAGACAGCCAGAATGGAAACCAACACTTCGTTTTCCTTCTGTCCTTCGCATGTCTCCGCTGAGAATTTGCAACATGAATGTCACGGAAGCAAACCAGTGTGGCTTGTTGGTAGGTTTAGTATGGTCCGTGTAGCTCTGCATGTGCCTTTTCGGGTCCTCGTTTGTCTTTGTTCCGTCGTGCGCTATTCGGCATTGGTGACGCACAGTGAAGCCAGCCGTTCCTCCGAGACGAAAGGGGATGCTACTTTAGTAGAATTGAGTCTGCGTGCCGAGAATCCCTACATTTAGGAGGCATACTATATGTCCGGAGCCTTCCCCTGCAAAGCAAGGTCAAGCTCAATTACTTTTTAATTCCTTCAAAACATTCGCTTAATTGACCAGCTCTAGCCTATTTACATCTACGCCACCACCTTTATCTCACGTGTACATAACCATATATCTATCATGTAATCATATATTATCTTTGTGCGTTATTTTTTTTCTTGCTTTTGCCGCCGTCCTCCTCTTCCTCCTAGGGCCTTTCTGTCCCCGATTCCGTCACCTATGCAAAGTAGCATGTAGGCGCTGACATAAACGCCGACGGAATTCTCTGCATTTCGTGATTGTATTGCACTAAGTGCGACACTGACGAAAGACCTTAAAGAACGCACAAAAAAAGTGGACGTACGCGGCGCAAACTACCAACAGGTTTTAATACTGTTAGAGGACACACTTACATACATGGTGATCGAAGGCTGGGGGGGGGGAGTGGATAATCCTCTAACAGTATTAAAGCTAGTTGATAGTTTGTTCCACGTACGCCCACTTTTTGTTAATTTTTTTTTATTTTTGTCCGTTATTTAATGTCTTTCGTCAGTGTAACGCTAAGCGCAATACATTCATCAACGTCCACCAACTAGCCCCGTTCATTGCTTTACGAAATCTGCATATCAATAGCGAGCTGTATCTCCCTTTATCTCTCGCTCGCTGTAACCCGCAGCCGGGTCTTGTTTCTGATTGGCTAACACAAATCCTAGCCTTCACTGCACTGCACAGAATTCGTGAAGGGCCTTTATCTACGACGCGCAGGCGTCCATGGTGGCTAGACATAGATTCCACAGCTCCCACCTCTGCGAGCCTAGCTCGTTGCGCCTATTCTCGGCGCCCACGGCGTGCGACCTTGCTGTTCGCGAACCTATGGCGAGGAGCCACGCCATGGATAATCTCTCCCAACATTCCTTGCGAGGTACCTGACGTGCCAGCTCTCGTGTAAAGTCTAGCTCGTGTTCCAGACATGTCTAACTGCAACTTTGGTGCTCGTCTATTACAAGTGCAACACATGTCTGGAGCCAGTGGCGCACCGACGGGGGGTGATTCGGGGGTTGTAACCCCCCCCCTGAGGCCGACTTAACCCCCTCTTTTGTTTAACCCCTTTTCTTTCCTAACGCATTTCAGTACTGCAACTAAGATGTAAGACGCGCAATCGTCTGCACACTCGCAAAAAGCGCATTTTTGACAATTTCCCCCGAAGAAAGTGAAATTAGCGCTCTTTAAATGGTATTGGCAAACTGTCAACCCCCCCCCTGGCAGAGATCCTGGGTGCGCTACTGTCTGGAGCACTTTCACACTTCCCACTTCGGTATACAAATGCGCAGTCAGGATACTGCGCTTCAGATGTGCAAACAGAAAGTTACTCGCATGCACCAATATAATTAAATTCCTTGCACAAGAAACCACATCGAGCGCCAACACCTGACGCTCCATAGGCTCAGCTAAATATGGGCGCATGCGACGCCACAGCGTCGAGGTTTTCTTTACTTGCCGCCCAAACCGTTGCGACACCCGCTCTTCGCCACAATTTGGCGCATTGCGAAAGACGAATTTACGAGAAAAGGAAGCACGAACACTGCGCTGCTTCTAGCAATGTTTGTTCACGAATTGCGGTTCACATGTACCTGTGTCATGCTCAAAAAAAAAAGAAAGAAAGAAAGAAACGTAGTGTCGTTTCATTTCTCATGTTCTCATCTTCCGAGCAGCCCCAATTTCTCTCTAGAAATTATTCGCTTAAACCTCCACAAGTGTACCTCGTATTCGTTTCATCTGAAATTACCGATATGCTATCGTGTGTTGTGTAAGTCAAGCAAGAACAGCAGTTTTCTAATGCTATTATCATTTTTATCCTACTTCCGTAACTTTGTGTCTGTCAATCTAGCCTCTCTACAGCGCACTTCAATGAAAGAATAAATTATTTAGCCAATGCTGGGCGAATTCGAAGCCGCGTCTCAGGGGTTGTTCAAGCACAGCATCCCGACGCTTTCCGAGTTCCGTCTTATTGGCTCTTTCAGAATACAATGTAGTCCATTCTGACCGATGGAAATTTATCACTGACATCACCGTTCTGCACGAGCAGACGGCGATGTCAGTGATGTCCATGACGCCACAGCGACCTGATGCGGAAATTTCATGGCGGCGGCGTCACCCATCTCTTGTTTCTGGTTGCCAAGCGCCATTTCGCGGTGAGAGTGATTTTTTTTTGGGGGGGGGAGGGGAGGGGGTATTGTAAAAGGGCAATTTACTAGCACGGATAAAATCGCTTTTCACGCTAACGAGCGGCGCTCGCGTCCCTCAATGCATGGCGGCGCAGATGATCGCTGTTGTACGCGCGTGAAACTCTGAGCATGCGTGCGAGCTCAAATCCTTTGTGCAGCTCGCTCAGGTCTTCAAGAAATGACATGCTTAGGAAAAGAAAGCGCTCGCATGGATACGGCAACACTTTGAACTGCGTGTCACGTGTAAAAGCGTCGTTTCACTTTAGATAACTTAACTTGACTTGGCTAAAAAATACCCTTGACTTGTTGCTCAAAAAAGCTGTTGGAGAGGAAACCCCGAAAGCACGTAGATATTACTGTAGAAATATTTTAACACTTCAGGAAACATGAATCGCAGGAAAAGCGGTTTCATAAGCAAAATAATACTTTCTCACAGCTACGACCGCACTTGTCGTCTGCCTCCCACCAATGCCGGCGCACAATCGCCATCGCGCTCATCTGTCACTGTTTCCAGCATGCTTCCAGTAAACGACTACATCTTCACTGCAGATCGAAAGCCTTATAAAAATTTTTCAACGGCGTTTTTCTCGTTACCACGGCGTGATCCGACATTCTAACCGGTAAGCCTTCCATGCAGTAAAACACGGCCACCATGAATATTGGTTGTCAAAACCCTTTAAGGGGAATTATCGTGGTGCGAAACGTTATAATATAGTGGCTCCTTATTTGAACGTTTTCGGGCTAAACGTTCTTGCTTCTTCTCTTACGTTAGATTGGGGCAGCCCTGCCTGGCTGTTCTATTGCATTACGTAGAGGCAACGATAACCTTCTTTGGTCGAGGAATGTTTGCAGTTCGAGAGCAGGAACAGTTGTGGAGAGAGAGAGAGTGATCAAGAGAAGGAAATGACGCTTGATTCTGCAACCCCAAGCTGTGGAGAGCGGCGAGCGGCGCCCGGTGTCCCGTCATTGCACCAATGAGCACGCGTCCCATCGCCAGGTGCGCGATAGCCACGCACCTAGAGCCTCTGAAGGGGGCGGAGCGTCGGACTTTGTAGCGGGTGATGTGGCCTTCGAGCGCAGAGGGCCTAGGACCTCCAGACTATCGTATAGTCACGTAACTCACCTTGAATGAACCCTTACTACATAGATAATGCAGATTGTCTATTTTCAAACTCCTCATTTAGCTCATCACTGCATACTCGTCACACAAGCAAGTAATTGAGTTTTATTTTGAACTTGATTATTTAACTACTGCATATGTCATCTTCATTTTTAGATATTATATACACTGTTATGTGTAGTTTAAGAGAGTAGCATTATTTGGCCAGATATCTAAGCGGGAAAAATTATTTTTTCAGGTGAACTGAACAGTTAAAAATCACCTTGGATGACCTTGCCGAGAGCTTCCTATATAATTCTTCGCAATAAAACTTAAATTAAAGTCTTAGCTCAGCACTCCCACCAACATGTCCCAATTTGTTCAATATTCCTACCACTCTGCATAAATTATCCATGTTGTACGCAACGACGACAGCTATATGACGTCGCCAGTGACGACAATGATGAAGGCAGTGACGTGGTGGTGCCAATCACAATTACGACATGGCGACGCAGGCTGAGGTTTAATATAACAGATGGTCGGGGGGCGCAAATCCTGATCCCCTTCGAGTTTTATTCACTGCAAGCTGCCTCAATAAAGTACACTCAAAAGGTCCCTTCAACCAACAATCACTAAGTCAATCAGTTCGCCATGGCAGAAAGTTTCAAAACTTGCTCTTAAAATACGCTGAGCGATTACCATCGACATCGCGCTTAAAGTTTTCTGAAGACAACGTTTTCTTAGCAAACTTCACATCCATTCAGCCTGGTGGGGATCTGTCTATTGATCTGTAAGCTCTTAACAAAAGCGGGAATTTTGTTACCTTACACTCTACTGAGAATCTGAAAAACATAAAAATATAGGCTTGAACGAGACGAGAAGCAAGAATTAGTCGCATAGTATGTCAAATTACCGGCGCGGGCGTAATTAGCGCCAATGTAGTCGAAAATTAACCACACTGCACTATACCCCTGTAAAGGGTGCACCACCGCAGATGTAGACATGTTGAGGTTGAAGCCACCCTACTGCACACTTTTGGAAAATTGAGCGAGTTTGCTTGGACTAAGCAGGACTCGCGTGAAATAATGGTGTCTTGAAAACGGCTTCACCGGTGCCCACAACAAGCGAGGATTAGTCGCAAAGTAGGTAAAATTGGCGGCACGGGCTTAATTAGCGTCAGTATAGTGGAAACTTTACCACATTGCACCATAGACTGCAATATCTCCGGGATCGGCCCACCTGACCTCATTGTGAACAAATAAATGGTAAACCAAGTGTCGACGCTAAATAAGGCAAGGTCGTCGTGATTACGCGTGAAATATGCTACGAATAAGATACGAAATTAGTGGATGATGAACATAACAAAAGAGGCAGAATAGAAATATATGATGGACATTCAATCATCGAATTATTTGAACCACCACGTACAGTGGCGTGCAATATGAGCTTGGGGCACGGCGACCCATGTTCAAAAAGGCCCCAAGACTGCACAGCGGCGCCGACATGCGAGGAATTGGTGCAATCAATACCAGTAATTGCAACGGTGTTGAGTTTTCTAATTTTCATATGTCGGCACAACCGTGCACTTTTGGGGCCCTTTTGAACACGGGTCGCCGTGCTGCAGATCATATTGCACGCCACTGTATACGTCGATGTTTTCTTTAGGGTCGACACTTGGTTGATGCTTTTTTTTTTCTAGGGTCTAAAGAAGTACGAGCATTTAGCGCGACAAGTCGGAAACCTTGTGTCATACTCCTCTAAGGACATGGTTGGATTTACGCAACATGGAAGAAAAAATTACAAAGTGCGCCAAAGCGGAACCTCGGTGTCACCGTCAATAGCCCGAAGCACGGCTGCCGTAGCCACCTGGCCCATTTCTTCATTTTCGTTTGCATGTGTATCGGGTTTTTTATCCAACATTTTGGTCAATGTAAAACAGTCAGAAAACGACCGCAATTACTGATAAAAAATTACTCCATCTCCCGTTAAAGGGAACCGTGTGTGGATGCGAAGCAGCGGGAAGATGGTTAGCTTGAGCGGGAGATGCTTTCGCGGCAGCGGCCCGAGCGCTCATCGCGGCGCTGCACAGGAGAGGGAATGAGGCGCGCGCACTCCGTCATTTTCATACCGCGGAACTACCGTGGCGCCCCCAGCGGAGTATGCAGCTGTCGCACCACCTGTCGTGTCGGCACAGTTCTTGTAAAAAAATAAATGAGAAGGCTACGTTCCCTCTCGTTAATATGGTGCAGCATCTCGGAAGCTATAGCATCTATACCTACAGCATCTTGGAATCATTTTCTATATACCAACTGCGTTTCTGATTCATTTTCAACAGTTTTTTAAGACGTCGCCAGCGAAAATAGCGCTGTCCCGCCTTTTCAGGAGAGTATTACAGCGAAGTTGTTAAGGGCTAGTTCCCCCTGGATCGTGTCCGCATGTAGAAAAAAAATCACAGCATATCCACGGGGTGAATGATGATGAGTGGGCGAAGCTCCGGAGGGAATCATCGGATCTCCCGCTTAAGGGGACGCTAGCACAAACGCGTTAGAAACGTGTAGTACTGTCTAGTAAGGGGGAGCGGCCACAGCGTCTTACGCAGCCATTTACACATGCCGGAACGTGCACCGGGTTTGCCGACGCCATCACATGACTGCTGAGAGAGTATACCCCCCGTATTCATAAACGCTCCTCGACTTGAACTTGACTTGCCACCGCCTTGGGCAGCGCGTTCGAAACGCGTTGAAGGTAAGGCGGAGAGGCCACAGCGTCTTACACCAGCTTCTTACACGGGCCGTAACGCGCTAGCACAAACGCGTTAGAAACGCGCTAGAAACGCGGCCTTTCGATAATGTTGGGTATTTATTGCCATCGTGGTGCGTGTGTCTATGTGCGCTTCGTGGCGCAGTGGGCTAACGCCGCGCGCTCGGAAGCGAAGGGTCCCTGGTTCGATTCCGCGCTACGGACACAGCTTCGGATTTTTTTTTCTCATTTTTCTCAGACTGGTTACACACTACTACTACTACGACGGGGACGGAACGGGTGCCGCTATAAGGAGCTTCGCTCCTAAAAACTGTCATCATCAGCATTGACGCGAGCGTCGTCTTCTTCCGCAGCTGGCTCGTTGGCGCTCCTCGGTTTGTGCTCTTGCCGTTGGATCGTGCTCGACACGCGCAGATCACGACCGTAGACCGAGCGGCGTGTAGAATAATTTCGGCTCCATATTCGTGGTGGTTTGGCTCCATGTGCGTGGCGGTTTCCCGCCACTTGTACCTTAGCACAAAACGGATGACTAACATTACTGGTAGGTCAGGACGTGAATAACATGACATGCTTGTCAGTTACGTCATGATTAATCAAGTCAATTCAAATCAAATCTTTATTTGTACTATGTACATTACACATGTAGGACAACGGAAAAAAAGCTGCCAGTAGGCGGCTTGACGAGTCCGCAGCCCCGCGTAATGAGCGGCGTTTGGGCACCAGCAATGAAAAACAGTTAATAAACAAATGCACAACAAAAGTAAAAAACACAAGGGTTCGAATAAAAATAAATAAATGTCTGGATAAGTAAAATAATTTTCTTCTTCTGCAAACATAGATCTATGTTTAGCAGTGGAAAAAATAAATAAATCGAGATTAGTAGATTGATAATGGTTTAACAGTGATGGCAAGAAATAACATAGGCGTTCCATGCCAGAGGTCAAGCGGGGTGCAACAACGTTCCAATATTCTTCATGTCTGGCAGCATAATAGTGCTCATCGTTTTCTAAGTGCGCCAGTTTACCTAGGTTATGTAAGTTATATGTCAATTCATATTTAAAGGTAGTACTCAAACGATAGTGGTATAATTTATGAGCCGTGATAACATAGGCACTCTATGGAAAAAAAGCTACAGTTGTTGCATTATAATCAGCATTGTACAAATGGCGTAGGTATCGTTTCTGCATAAGGTAAATTTTTTGGAGGTTCGAGAACGCAGTTGTACCCCAGACAGGTTGGCCGTAGTTAACATGTGAATAGAAAAGAGAATTGCAAATTAGTATTTTAAGTTTTGCAGAAAGAATGTATCTCAGACGACCAATTATTCCGGTTATTCGAGCTAGATTTGTCACTAGTAAGTTCACACGGGATTCCCAGGACCTGTGTGCAGTAAATGTCACACGAAGGCATTTGAAATGGCCAACAATATCAACAGGACGAGTGTTTAAAATAATATCGGCATGAGGAAGGACTGGCTTATTTTTGGCCGGAAAGATAACTGCTTTTGTTTTATTTTCGTTAATCTTCATAGAGTTATATGAGCACCACTGTTGTAGCTGAACTATAGTGTCATTACAATTAAAGATAAGGTGATCAACGTTACCACCAGAAAAAATATGGTAGTGTCATCTGCATATATAATAAATTTGACATTCTAATTAATATTAACAATGTCATCTATATATAGGTTAAATAGCAAGGGCCCGAATATACTGTGTTGTGGGCCACCACAAAGCAGTGGAAGAACTTGTGATCGTGAGTTATTAATTTGGACAACTTGCCACCAATGGGATAAATATGACCGCAATAAATGTAACCCACATCCACGTATACCCTAAATATACAACTCATCCAGCAAAGCTTCATGATTCACCAAGTCAAAAGCCTCGGAAAAGTCGACAAATAAGCCAATCACTATTTTCTTGCTTTCAAATTGTGTTAAAATATATTCTTTTCGGTGAAGCAAGGCTAATTCTGTTGACATGTCCGTCCGGAACCCAAATTGGTGAGGTGTTAATACACTGAACGTTTCAGCGAAATTCAAAGACCCTACAGTGAATTATTCTCTCGAGAGCCTTTGAAAAAATTGGCAAGATAGATACCGGTCGGTAGTTACCTAAGTCATTTGGATTCTCCTTTTTAAAGAGCACTACTACTCTGGCAACTTGCATTTTTATTGAAAGTTTTGATGTAGTCAGACAGATATTAAATATATTCGCAATGATAATAAAATCAAATGTGGCGCATACCCGCATTGGATGTGCGGGTATGAGCCAGGCATACGCAGGTATGAGCCAGGGACAAGAAAGAAGGAAGGAAATAAAAAAGAGAGCAAGAAAGAAAGAAACAAGGAAGGTTTAAAAAAAAGACATCACGCGTGGCTCATACTCGCGTTGGATATGTGGGTATGAGTCGCCGAGAGCCGGAGCGGGAGAGATCTCACAGGATCCTGACGCTGCCGTGCAATATGTTGCAGCTATGAATACTGTGGCTCATGCGCATTCTATGACGACGGGGCGGACTTGTCACAGCAAACGCACCACTTGGCCATCGCGCCGGGCGAAAACAAGACGCCGGTGTCCTGGCTCTTTGACGAACATGCCGAAGAAGCTCAATATAGTCAATAAGGGTAACATATAAATTCACTATAGCAGTATTCACTACAGCAGACCCACCATATTCACAGCTTCGCTGGCTTTCATGTTCACAGTAGTGAAAGGGCTCTGGATTTTTCAAAGAAAATGATAATAGAGACGTTTATGGGACTAATTGTGTATACTCACTTTAATTATTGAATTAATAAATATATTATTATTTGACAAGCCACTGGCTTAGGCGAACCTGATTTCTGTAATTGTACTTGGAATATTTGTTAATAAAATTATTATTATTATTATTATTATTATTATTATTATTATTATTATTATTATTATTATTATTATTATTATTATTATTATTACTTATAATAATAATTATGCCGTTACTTCTCTCATAAATTTCAGCAATCTTCAAATAATGTAAGCAAAACTTGGTCTTTCGGTAAATCATCTCAGAGGGGTGAGTTCCAGTAAACGGTCTGTTTTCGATTCTTTTCAGCAACCTCCCACAGCAGTGGCTTATGCTTTCAACAGGGACTTTGTAAAAGCGTCCCTAAGCGCTCTCTCTTTATCCACAAACACTCGGTCGTTAACGCAATCCATATCTGAGTCAGCTTTTCTTCCGAAATTTTCGAGGTGTGGTCTGGAAGGAATTCTTTTCAGTTTCCGTCCTAACAAGCCCACTGGATATGATGGAGTATCATTACACATCATCTGAAGGAATTTCAATGTTCTGTCAGATATGATCCTTCATTATACTGAATGGGTTTTCGGGAGCTGATGAAATTCCGACATGCCTAAAAACTGCACTTGTTTTACCACTACATAAGTCAGGGAAGAAAGGTAAGATCGAAAACTATCGGCCAATTTATATCTTACCGGTTATTGCTCAGCTCTTCGAAAAATTTCTTTTCCACACTATGTCTTCGTTTCCTAAATTTTCTATCCTGACTGATCGCCAGTTTGGTTTTGTTTCTGGGCGTGGTACTACTGTTCTCGGCATTCGATCACAATCTTTTCACGTGTGCTCTCTTCTTGGACGTAGCGAAAGCATTTGACACCCTGAACCACCAAATCTTGTTAAGTAAACTGTATTTTGGGGGGATTTCGTGGACCCTTTTACAACATTCTCAAAAATTACTTGAGCAACCGATTTCAAATGGTCGATACTAATGATAAGGGCGTTTCCAGTTCTAAGTTGTCGCTGAATGCTGGTGTACCACAGGGGTCAATTTTATTGCCATTGTTGTTTATTATTTTCGTTAATGACTTTCCTTTGGCGATTTCCAAATGTTCTGTGTTCCAGTATGCTGACGACACTGTGTTACTGGCAAAACATATTTCTTACAAAATGTCCTCTGAAATGTTGCAAAATAACGTGTACAATGCGATGCGTTGGTTCAATAACAAAGTAATGGTTGTCAATGCCCAAGAAACACAACTTGTGTGTTTTCGCTCTCCACTCAAGACTACTGTAATTAACTTGCCTCTCTAATTACGTAAGTCGAGCTGTGCTCCTTGTAAATGTATTCCTATTCCATACGTAGATTGTGTTAAATATCTTGGAATATTTTTCGATAGCAACTTATCATGGCAACATCACTTCTCACTAATTTGTTCAAAACTGACGTCAGTCGCTTGGCTGATGTTTAATATGAAAAGTATTGCGTATTTCTCTCTAAAAAAGTGATTGTGCATGCATTGGGTTACAATGTATTGAGATGTGGCATTACGGTCTTCGGATTCTGCTCGAATCGCTGGAGATGCAGGGTAGACAGGCTTATAAAAGTTATTCTTTAAAATGTTGCCTGCAATTCCCAAATAGTTCTTCTTCTTTCTGGGGTTTTACGTGCCAAAACCAGTTCTGATTATGAGGCACGCCGTAGTGGAGGGCTCCGGAATAATTTTGACCACCTGGGGTTCTTTAACGTGCACTACAACGCAAGCACACGGGCGTTTTTGCATTTCGCCTCCATCGAAATGCGACCGCCACGGCCCAATTCCCAAATAGTAACAGGTGCAAATATCTTCCGTGAACTTGGTCTACCAAATTTGCAATATTGCTCGTTGAAACAATTGTCGTAAAACACTGTTGGACTTCCGCTTTCAAACAAAAAGATGCCTCCACAAGGGAACTTCGTAAACACGTCCGCTATGTGGTTCCTCGTTCATGCACAAGGTATGGTGCGGCCAGACGCTGTGCTTATGTGCCGGACATGTTTGACAAGTTCCCGAAAGAAATTTTTAACGCTACTTCAAAAAGCATGCTGAAAGAATTATTGAAGGAGTTATGGTGAAACTAACTTGCACAACACTTTGGCATCGTAATCTTTACTGCTTCAACTTATGTTTCAAATAGAATAACCAAATGTTATCTTTTTTTTCTGGGCATTTTTTTTTTCTTTTTGTCTTTGTGTCTCATCGATGTGTTTTTTCATATACCGTTTGTATCATGCTCATGGCACGGTCCTACAATACAATTGACGCTTAGACCGGCCTGTTTGTGTTGCTGTGTATTTTTACAGCGAAAGCTGTATATGGCTAGGCGAAACAAAAAACCGTTCGTCCCATGTTTCGCTAAAGGTCTCCATTGGCTGTGCCGTCAGGTAAGTCGTTCTCTACTTCGCACCCAGCGCGCGCGCCATTGGCAGCGCCGTTAATGACGTCGTTCTCTACGTCGTACCCAAGCACGCGCGTCTGCTCTGCCCGCAACACCGCCTCCTCGGCTCGCCGCTGTCGCATGCGTTCGATATCCTAGGCACTCCTAGGCAACAGTCCTAGGCACTCTAAATATCCCAATTGGTTCTCATCTGAACTTATAACTGCCCTAAAGCGTAAAGATCGCGCGCATCGTAAATCCAGAATTCCTGTGCCTAATGAGTGGAGAGAAGAATTCCGCTTTTTTCGAACTCTCTGCAAACGCCTCTATAAGTGGGATCATGACGCATATATTGCATTCTTGGAAAAGAGCGCCTCCGACCGGCCGCGGAATTTTGGAAGTATATCCGCAAGCGTACCAGTAATCGCGGAGAGTGTTTTCGCCTGCTCGACTCTGGTGGAGTAGAAGTCCAAGCAGTCGCGGATTGTTTTGCTGCCCATTTCTCTTCCTTGTATAAGCCTTCAGGTTTCAACGCTGGTGTCAGTCAGCAGCACACAACGGCTCCTACATCTAGTCCTGTGTTGTTTGATGCAAAGCTGATCATCGAATGCCTTAAGCGCTTGAAGCCTTCCCTATCCTGCGGTCCTGATGGCATCCCTTCCGCAATCTTAAAAGCGTACGGCGGTATATTTGCCCCAGTATTGACATCTATATTTAATAGCTCTCTGAATACTTCCACCTTCCCTCACATGTGGAAAACTGCTCGTGTTTTTCCTGTATTTAAGTCTGGCTGTAAAACCGATGTCTCAAATTATCGCCCGATTTCTCTTCTCTGTGCCACGTCTAAGGTTTTTGAGCTTGCTCTTCACAACGTATTGTCTTGTACTGTAAAGAACACGTTGATTCCGAATCAGCATGGATTCCTCACCGGACGCTCTACTATCACAAATCTCGCAAGCTTCATGACACATATCTCCGCGCCGGTACTTCAAAGGGGGCAAGTAGACACCATATATTGCGACCTCAGTAAAGCTTTTGATGTGGTAAGCCACTCACTGCTTCTCATCAAGCTTACGCACTTTGGTGTTGACTCGTCAATTGTAAATCTATTGCGGAGTTATCTTATTGGTAGATCATGTTTTGTTAACGTCAACGGCCAAACGTCTTCATCGTACATGGTAACCAGCGGCGTTCCTCAAGGATCAGTGTTAGGACCACTCCTTTTTTTAATTTTTATTAATGACGTTGTTTCCGCCATTCGGCATTCTTCATTCCTCCTATATGCCGATGACAGTAAGATTTTTAAGGCAATTCACACTGTTGATGACTGTCGCATCCTGCAGTCTGACCTGCTTTCTTTTTCTAAATGGTGCACAGATAATAACCTCACCTTGAATGCTCCTAAGACCAAAGTCATGACTTTCACCCGCAAAACAACAAGCATCTCTTTTTCTTATTCAGTAGATTCTGTACCATTGTGTAAGGTCCGTGAGATCAATGATCTTGGTGTACTTTTTGATACAACCTTACACTTTTCAGCTCACACTAAACGCGTTGCAATGCGGGGCATGCGCACTCTTGGCTCTGTTTGCAGACTGTCGAGAGAATTCAATTCCCCTACACCGTTCCGCAAGTTGTACACAACAATCTGTCTTCCTCAACTCGAATACGCGTCGGTCGTCTGGAATGGCATTTCTAGATCCAACAGTGGCATTATAGATCGGGTCCAGAAAAAGTTTCTAAGCATATATCATCACCGCTTTGCTAACACGGACTCTGGGCCCTGCTCTAGCACTGTTGGATTATTGCCATTGCCCTTACTTCGCTGCCGACGTAATCGTGCTGACCTGCTTTTCCTTTTCAAACTCCTTCACGGTATCCTCATGTGCCCCGAACTCCTCAGTTGTATCACATTTCGTATTCCACGCAACATCACCAGAGAACACAGACCTTTCCATGTTGCTGCCTGTCACCACCAACACTCAACCGTCCATAGAATACAGAGTCTCTATAACGCCCACTTTCATGACCTTGATATTTTTCACAACTCTTTGTCTTTGTTCTGCTCTCAGCTTTCCGTTGTTGTGTCTTAGTTTCACATATTGTTCAACTTCCCTTCTCCATTTTATTAATGTCTGCATTTTGCGCCTTCAGTTACATGTATGTACACTTTTCAAGATTGTTATTTTTTATTCATTGTTTTTTTTCACTGATACTCCCCTGCTGAATTTCTTTTTCTATGTATACGTGCGCCAGCACCCAGACCTCACGGTTGTTCCTGGGCACGATAAATAAATTAATGATTGATTATTATTATTATTATTATTATTATTATTATTATTATTATTATTATTATTATTATTATTATTATTATTATTATTATTATTATTATTATTATTATTATAAGGCAGTCCGGCGGAGCATGTGAGCCTGTCATAATCGCCTTGTTCTTCTTGTTAGGTGTGCCTGCGTCGTAGCACTCGAAAACGGTCGACGTGCCTGGCTCTATCTGTCGCATGGATCGCAAGCACTGCAGCACCTGACGTCATCAACCCACCGGACACCTCACACTTGCACGTGCTGAGCTGGCATCGATCAACTGATGGTCAAGCGCCGGCCAATCAAAGCATCACACGAAGAACTGGAAACTGTAAAACCGAGCGTTCCCCAACGATCGGTTGCAGTCCGGCGGAGCATGTGAGCCTGTCATAATCGCCTTGTTCTCTTGTTAGGTAAGAACAGTTGCCTATTGAATTTCGGTTGTTTTACCTTTCTCCGCCGGACTGACTCATAGAGCTCGTGAAAGTAACTCGCTTTTTTTTATTATCATGGTATTTGAAGAGTGCATTGCGTGCCACAGTGCGTTACCCGATGATGGTCGTTTTATGTCATGCGCTGAATGTAAACATGGCTACCATTTGGGTCAACCTTGTTCAGGCATAGCGCCTAGTACTTTAGCGACTAAGAGCCAAGCTAAGCGAGAAACATGGGTCTACAAAACCTGTCGGTCTGACAGGCAGCGAGAGGCTTCATCATCGCAGATGGAGAGTAGCCAGACAGGGAACGGCAGTTCTGTGGAGCCATCCTTGGTTTCTGAGCTCAGGGAAATAAAAGACAGTATTGCTTCTTTGTTAACTCTGCATGCAAAAGTGGATTCCCTGCTTCTGCTGAAAACTGAGTTTACTAAGCTTTCCATGAGTGCTGAACAACTAGAGGAATCGGTTTCATTTGTGTCGAAGCAGTATGATTCAGTACTGGAGGAGATGAAAGCAAAACAAAGAGCGCGAAAAGGCCCAGGAAGATGAAATTGTGCGTTTGAATGAAGTAGTCAAGGCCCAAGCGATACAGCTTGAGCTTCTGCAGGATATACAGAATGAGAATGAATAGTACAATCGGAAGAATAACTTGGAAATTGAAGGCCTCCTACTGGAACAAAATGAAAACCTAAGGCATGTTTTATCAGAGGTAGCCATCAAGCTGGAGCTAGCAAGCTTTTCAAGCACTGATGTAGAAGCGGTGCACCGTGTGCCTAGTAAACGTAAACCGATCCCGACAGTCCTGACGCGGTTCACCTCTGTAGCAGCGAAAGAAGCTTGGTTTGGTTCGCGAGTAAAACTGCGGCGGTTACACAAGAACGGTTCTCTACCCAAATTGTTTTTCAACGATAACTTGACAAAGGCAAATCGCAGTTTGTTTTGGCGTGCAAGAACCGTGTCTAAGGAGAATGGGTACAAGTTCGCCTGGGTTAAAGGCGGTAAGATTTTTGTAACGAAGGACGAAGGTGCGCCTTTGATCCGAGTAATCAGGCCAGCTGATATTGCTAGGATTGCATAAGCAACATGGCGTCTAGCTTCTGTGTGGTTCCTGATTTTAGAAGTTTCAAAAATACGTTTGGCCTCAGGTCGCAACATAATTTTACTCTCGTCAGTGTAAACGTAAGAAGCCTCCGAAAATACTGGAATGAACTTAAAGAGATAGCGGAAGCGGCTAGCAATTACGTTGATGCTTTTGTTCTCACTGAAATAAATATACCACAAGTCGGTGCCGATATGTTTACGCTGTCTGGTTATCGTTCACATTTCGTGACCCGGCCACGAGGGCGAGGAGGTGGTTTAGCGATTTTTGACCGTGACACGTATATTACGTCTGGAGTAGATACTACGTTCGTTCATGCGGAATGCCTGGCCATAAAAATAAATCTTTCAAATGCAGATTTAATCCTCCTTTCTATATATCGTGCACCATGTAACAGCGTGAGGCGATTCTTGGCAGAACTCGATGAAATACTGGGCAAATGGGGTTCAGCTGTGCAGTTATGCTTAGCTGGTGATTTGAACATAAATACGCTATGCGTCACGTCAACTACTGTTTCCGATTACTTATATCGACTTTGTCTTCTTATGGTATGGAATCCATCATAAATCATCCGACTAGAGAAGAGTGTTTAAATAACCGATTAGTAGCGTCCTGCATAGACCACATTGTGGTGCGTGCATCTGACTACTCATTGGCTGCTTGCGTCATAAATCAGAGGTTAGCCGACCACTATTTTGTGGCCTGTCGCCTTTCGAATCCTTCTCTAGCTGTAGAACATCAATCGGCTGAGAACACTAAAAGAAATAAAATGGAAATTCAAATCACTAATACAAAAATGTTCGACCAACACATCACTAACTTTGACTGGTGTTTGCTGATTGATGGCAGTGCACCCGATAAGGTATATGAAAAGTTCTCCACTCAACTTAAACACTTTGAGCGCCTAAGTACATATACTGTTATGAAAAAGTGCAGAAACAATGTTAGCTGGCTTAATGCCGATATTATGCGTGCCATATCGTTTAGGGATTGGCTCTGGAAGCGCTGCAAACGTTCGCCTAAAAATGAGGGATTAAAAGCTGAATATAAAATGGCAAGGAACAGGGTAGTCGGGCTTTTGCGAACAGCGAAAGGAATGTACTTTTTAAATAAATTCAACCAATCCCGCAAACGCCCAGCGAAAACATGGTCGTATAATAAATGATTTTAGGACAGGAAGTGACGTGCTTACTAATCCCATTGACTCATTTCCAGATGACAAAACACTGGTAGTTAACGCATTCAACAGTTTTTTCTCCCGTGCTTCTGAAAACGCTTTAACCCAACAGGAAAATCATTGTTCGTTGAAGGAATCTGTGTCGGCGTCCGCTTTTCTGCCTAGCTTATCAGCGTCTGACCTGAAAAGGATTCTTTTTAGTTTTCGGCAAAGTAAAACACCAGGAATAGATGGCATATCAGTAGGCACTCTCCGAAGAAACTTCGATGTGCTTTCGAACATCTTGCTTTTTTAATTAATTGCTTTTTAGAAACTGCAGTAGTTCCCGAGACTCTGAAAACGGCTATAGTTAAGCTACTATATAAAGGAGGCAAGAAAGATAAGGTTGAAAATTATAGACCAATCTCAATTTTGCCGGTACTTTCCGAGATACTCGAAAAATTCCTGTAAGAATACGTGACGTCTTTTTTAATGAAGTTTTCGATTTTATCGCCCAGGCAGTTTGGTTTCGTTGCGAATCGAGGTACCACCGCCCGATTAGACGAATTCCCAGATGAAGTACATTCCGCATTTGAAAACAACTTATTCACCTGTGCACTATTTGTTGACATAGCAAAAGCTTTTGACACAGTTAATCATAACATTCTACTAGCGAAACTAACTTTAATGGGATTCAGAGGACCATTTCACAACGTACTGCGAAACTACATATGTGATAGGTCACAGATAGTTATGGCCGATAAGGAAACCGTCAGTAGCAAGCAATGGCTTACAGGCGGTGTTCCCCAGGGGTCGATTTTATCACCTCTTTTATTTAACATATTTGTAAACGATCTTCCTCTAGTAATTTCTATAGGAACTATATATCAGTACGCTGACGATACGGTAATGTTAACAAAGCATATAAATTCTGAAAGGGCTGTGGGCGTCCTGCAAAATACAATACATAGTGTAATGCACTGGTTTGCGAAAAACTGTATTAATGTAAATATCGGGAAGACACAGTTAATTTTTTAGAACTCCCTTAAAGACGACAGCAATAAACATCCCAGTATTCTGGCATGACCAGCACTGCGTTTCATGTACGTGTGCCCCTGTTCAGTATGTAGACTGTGTGAGATATCTCGGTTTATTTATTGATAGCAGCATGTCGTGGCAGCATCATCTGGCCTATCTGTGTGGGAAACTTAGGAGTGTCGCTTGGTTGCATTTTAATATAAAAGGTTTTACTCCATTATCGGTAAAGAAAACCATAGTGCATGCTCTCGCGTATAGCATATTACGATACGGAATCACCGTATTCGCTTTCTGCGCATTACGATGGCAAACGCGAATTGACAGTTTATTAAAAAATATTTTGAAAAGTGTTGCCTATGGCTGTGGCCAGGTGTGAGATGAAAATTTATTTTCAGCATTAGGTTTCCCTTCATTTCAGCCATTACTTAAGCAAACTGTTGTTCTTCGTCATTTTTGGAACGACCAATTCAGAGAAATATGTAGCCCCTCGACTTTTGAGGGACAGCAAGCGTTTTAAAGTTCCGCGTTCATCAACTAGGTATGGTGAGGCACGACAATCTGTCTATGTGCCAAAAATCTTTAACGATCTAACGGACGAAATTTTCTCGGTTCAGTCAAAAAAGGCTTTAAAGAAAATGTCAACTTCCAATTGAGTTTTCTGTTTTGTATGGGTAAGTGTTTATTTGATGTAATTTGGTTGCCTTAACCTGTACGTATATATATGTGTGCAAAAATGTTCATTGCGTTGTGATAACATGTTTTTATTCTTTGTTTTTTTGGACTATACAAGCGTGAAAAAAATGTTCACTGCGTTGGAATAACATGTATTGAATTTTGTTTTCTATGTAAGCGTGAAAATATGTTCACGCTACATTGTAATAGCATGTATCTAATATTCTTTTTGTTTGCACAATATTTTGTCGGCACTAAGGTAAGGCTTGTGTGTACATACGCTGATCTCATCGCTGTTGCCGGCGCTGCCGGGCCTAGTCACACAAGCCATTTAGGCTTCGACAGGCCCACCTACTATGTATTTGTTCTTGTGGTGCATAAATAATAATAATAATAATAGTAATAATAATAGTAATAATAATAATAATAATAATAATAATAATAATTATTATTATTATTAATCTTGTTTTTGGTTTGTAATGTATGCGTGCGCCAGCACTCAGACCTTAGGGTTGTTCCTGGGCACGTTAAATAAACATGATTGATTGATTGATTATTATTATTATAGTTTCTCTCGTTAAGGAAGCCCAACTAACAAAAAATAAGGCGGCAGTCGAATGAGTGCGAGCTGATGTTTCAAAAGGCAGTAAATATTTCGTGGCAGACTGGTCGAGGGTCCGACATTGCAGAGGTGGTCAGAAGGATGCCGTGGCCAGTGCATGAATGATGGGCGATAGATATGTGCCGCCGCTGCAGCTTCCTTCGAAATCGTCCAAGTCAATGTTGTAGGCCATGACAGGCGCAATGCCCATACCCTCATCGTAGGACTGTTTTATCCGCTTGCTGACTCCATCGTGCGTAAGCAACGTCGCAACCTGAGGAAAAAAGACAACGAGCACCGAGTGGGAATAAACACATTGACTGGTGTTTAAAGCACTAGGAACATGACATTTCCACTTGTTTATTTTATGCTTTAAAGAAGTTGATCAGTCTTTAAGCCCTACAAAAGTTACTGCGAAGCCTCACCGCACCATAAATGTCAATAGACTTTATACAAACAAGGCGTCTGTTTAAAAAATATTTTTGTGGTAAGTGCTCCGTTCTATGGACCGGTCCTTAATACGTCTGCTCCTACGAACTATATTAACTAGTTGTAAACTATTAATTATTGTTTTAAATACCAATTGAATGCTACACACTAGATATTCGTAATTGTATTCAAAAAGGAACTATTCGGCGTTTTCGAGTATGTGAAACTAATGAAGTATTTCTCAGCAAATGACTGTTTAGGTCTGGTTGCTGTACCCTGGATACTACACAAATTATCGCAAGGTATCAGAAGTATGAGAACAATAAAAATGTTTCAAAGCAATGCAGAAACAAAATGAATAATGGAAGATATTTCTTTTCGGTTTCGCGGCAGAAGCCTTCATCCAACCTGTGATGTTTGCTTGCAGTGTGTCATTCATTGTTTTTGGTAATCTAGTCATTTGGCAATTAGTAAAGCTAGTCACACAGTAGTCATTCATTCTTATAAGCCTTAGTTGTAGTCATACGCTGTAAAAATGTTCCGTCGGGTGATGATATCGAGAGGCAATTCGTGTTTTTTAATGACAATTATTGCTCTCATGTTCAAAACATTATTGCGTTTGTGTTCATTTGTCCGTGATAGCGGTGTTTGTTGCACGATTCGGTACACGCGTGGTACCTAATTGTATCGAAATAAATATTCCTGCTGTAAATATATGCGCCTGAGTTCGATTCAACATTAGATTTTTACTATCGGTATTCGATTCGTATTCGAAAACGTTGATGTTCGCCACATCCATCTTTAATGCAGGAGCTGTTTTTGTGAATACAGAGACAGTTTTGGTTTCGTTTCCCAGCTGGCGTTTGTGTCCTGACGTGGAAGGTGGGAATACGCGTGGGAATAGAACGGCGTGCCGTTTTGGCACTGGTACGGCTGCTGGAACCGGCTGCTGGGTTGTCTACAATGCTACTACTCGTTCCACGGAATCGAACAGCAGCAAATATGAGACGGCTGAGCGAGTGGTGAAACGTCACTATATTATGCGTCCGCGTGACCGCGATCTGCGTCTGGATACACGCATTTTTTCTTTAACGAACCAATACTTGCTCGTATAGAACCCCTATTAAAATTACTTGTTTTTACGCTTGATGATCGGTAGTAGTTTTTTTTTCTGGCTTGTAGGTCGCAAAACTTCATTTAAATTAACAAAATTAAATGTAACATCTTTCATGTCAGCAGTTCATTACTGTGCCCTACACAGCATAACTTGCCAAATTTTATACTTAGAGGTGCGACGGATTAGGCTACTTGGGGACGCCTCATTGTGTTTTTTTTATCAATATCTCATACGCTCAGTTTCATACGTTACATGATGATTTAGGCGCGGGAAACGTAACTCAAAACCCTGAATAGTATTTCTGACACGCTGGCGGAAAGTATCCGTCGTTGATAGCCGAGAAAGCACATTACAAAATAAATATTGACTATGCTAATTCATTGATATCTCGAAAACATTTATTTTTTCATACGGTACTAGTCTGCAGGACAACAAAGAGGTCGCCAAGATCTAATTTTACTTTGCATTAGGCACAGAAGTGTTTAAACATGCACATCGGTAGTGATGTTTCCAGCTCACTTTAGTGGAAGCACGCTTGAAAGAGGTTCTAAACGCGGACAATACGAGAGCGAACATCCAATGCACAGTGCACAGTGAAATGCGTGAAACGCGTTTCACTGTGAAACGCACAGTGAAACGCGTGAGAGGAAATGGGTACTGGACTACTAGTCGTCTCTTCACACAACCGCAGGTACCAGTTCCTTAGAACAACAGAAAGCTGAGCTAGTTGGTAAGGATTCATAGTGCAAAAAGGTAAGGCGTTTAGAAGCGGACACAAGAGGATACAAGTGGACAGCGCGTGTTGTCCACTTCTCTCCTCTCGTGTCCGTGCCTGCACGCCTTACTTTTTTGCATTACCAGTTCCTCTGATTGTATTTTGTGAAAAAAGGCATGCGAAATTTTGAGATGAGTGTTAAGGGAAACCGCCACTTTTTGAGCAGAGCAAAAGGGCAGGAAGTAATGGAAGAAATCGAAAGAAGTTGGTGTAGTATTTTTAGGAATCAGCCTTCACTTTCTGTAAACAGTCACTGTCGAGAGCTAGCATGCGATTTCACCCGAGTAGCATTTCTCATCTCTTCGTCATAGTGTCGGGTAGGTTTGTCCTCTCCACACTAAATAGTGATTGCCCGTGTTTTCGTCAGTTTTGCGCTCCCAGAACTACAGTTACCCAAAGGCGAAAGCGAGTTTACGAGTTAACACAGAGCTAACAGACAATTCGTGCTCTTGACACTACACCGGCCATATGTGCTGCCTCGATATAAGTGAGACCCTGGGCATACACAAAGGAACACTTGTACAGAATTAGGAAATAAAAATGTTGGCATGGTGAGGAGAGCTACCAGTGGCGTTGCATGCGTCGCGTCTCGCGCACATCGATGGTGCACGAGATGCGGCCGACGGGAAAGCGTCGGTGTTAGTCAGGGCCAGGTGAAATATCAGGTGACATCTACTGTCCGTTCCACTCACGTGTGTGCATGCACACGTCAGCGCAGCAGGAACGCTAGTGTGCTTATGGTGTCCATCCGCACAACGCTCTTGCCAACACCCGAAGGAGGAAGCTTGCCCTGGCTCCATCAGCAAGCCATAGTACCCTCTAACCAAGCCGATGTAGCGGAGCGTAACGCTGCGTCCTGTTTGCTACGTCGTTTTTGCAGCCAAACACACACCGCGCCTCCGAAGACCTCCCTCTGCGCTCGCCAGGGCACGAAGTCAGCCGCGGTGTCGTTGCATGGCATGAATGCGCTACGAGAGCCCATTATTATCGCGAAAAAAAGTTCGAAGTGAAAATAATGGCATCGGGAATGAAAAAAAAATAATGATTGACACCTCTGTATCTCTCATCGCCACTGTGCGCATGTGTGACAATAAATACTAAAAGAACACGAACTGATATCTTAAAATCGTGAGTAATTAATTTTTTCACTTAAAACCAAACTATCACATGTCACTATTGCATACGGCAGTACTGTATGTGATAGCGACGCAAGGCTGGGGGTTGCAGACAGCTAATCTGCGCCGCGAAAATACTTGCCGCCTCTTTTCTCGCCGACTACGATGTTGAATATTTTGCGGAAACGAACACCACCGAAATTCGGCGTGGCCATTGTCGCCGGGCCTTTATGGTGACACAAAGTATAAAGGTCAGAGGTCGTGATGAGTCACTCAGATGCCAGTTACATTAATGTGCCTCTGCACTTCACATCGTCCAGTGCCTGCTGCCACGTTGCCAGTGCACTTTCCAGGGAATGGTGCAGCGCGGACAGCGGGAAAGGTTCGAGTTCCTGCGTTTATCGTGAATGCGCTGATCCGTCGTTGAAGGTTGCATGACCTGGATGAGGCGAGCTGCAACATTTCTGGCACCCGTCTTTCGTGTTCCTTTTCTTTTGGAAGCAGAATCCTAGAGAAAATGCCGAGGCAGAAATGGTTTTGTGCATGCTAGATCCCAGCGGCCTAATCAAATCACTGTTGTGTTGCGATTTGTTGTGAGATAGTTTAGAGAAAGCAATCGAGGTTTTAGAACCGAGATCCCGGCCCTTCACCAGTGTTCTTGACTTAGGAACGGGGCCCTGCAGTTTCGGCTGCGCCGACTCTGATGCGACAGATTCAATGTGGACGTCTGCATAATTGCCTGTAAGTAATTGCCTCGTGTCTCACTCTGACCGCGTGACAATGAACTGTTCATTCGTGGGATACGAACTGCAAGGCGTGACGTCACCAGCATCAGACCTACTAAAGGAGCGACGCGACTACGACCGGATCAGAGGGCACGGCACCTGGCCTGCGGACAGCATGGCTCACCCGCTTCTACTGTTTGTGCAGGTTGGTCCTCAGTGCACTGATTGTTCCTACCGAAGTGACAACAGAGTTTTGGTTATCCTGCCCTGCCCTCGCAGGTTTTGTTGCGTTCTTATTGACTGTTGGTCCATGATGTTGCTATTGGTGTCAGGAGACATAGAAGAAAATCCCGGGCCTAAATCGGTTGAGCTGCTGCAAACAATTATTGAGAATCAGGCGGCCACTGATGATCGACTATCCTCAATAAGCGAGAACATCGTGCAGTTAAACGCAAAAACAGATCGACTGACTGAATTTCTTGTCATGATACAGGAAATGAACAAGAAAATTGGGCATCTTGAGGCTACAGTTCGGCAGCAGGCTGAAAAATTGATCGAGTATGGAAACCGCAGCCGACGTAACAATTTGTTGGTTTTTGGAGTCTCGGAGGAAAGCGGCGACTCAGAGGCGAACTTGAGGGCAGCTGTCGTTGATGAACTGTTTCATCAAAAACTAGTGGTTCAAGTTAAAACTGTAGAAAGAATTCATCGCATTGGCAAAAAAAAAACAGTGAACGACCGAGACCAGTTAATATGAAGTTTTATGATACCAGAGAAAAGCAGCAGGTATTGAAGAACTGCAAAAAACTTGAAGGAAAATCAGTCAGTATCAGCAATGATTATGCAAAGGAAACAGTAGATGTGCGACGTAAGTTGTGGGCGAGCGCTTCTGCCGAAAGGGCGAAGGGCGCGAAGGTATTTTTGATTGACGACAAGCTCAAGGTAAACGATAAGCTTTAAGTATGGGACCACGAAAACAACGCGCGTCTCTTTCTACACCACCGAGATAAGAACAAGCACCGCGCACAAAGAACAGATGACAGGCGTGATGATTCTGGTCCCTGAGGCAGTCCCAGCGATTCTCCGGGTACTTCAACCATTTCATAGCTCCGAATCTTGTCGCTGAATGCACGCAGTGTTGTTAATAAAGTAACTGAGTTGTAATATGTGTTGCTGACGGAGAACCCTCATGTGCTAGTGGTAAGCGAGACATGGCTGAATAGCAATGTACATAGTCAATGTATAGTGCCACCAAACTACCGAATGTTTAGATGGGATAGAGACACTAGTGGAGTAGGCGTTGCGATTATTGTTAAACAGCAAATTGATGTTCTAATGATTGAATGTTCTATCCCTGAGACAGTATGGTGCCAAATTACTTACGCGAACACTGTATATCTTCTTGGCGCAGTATATAGGCCACCTGCCACTGCACCCGAGTTTTTGGATAAGCTGAACGATTTTCTATGCAATCATTTGGATCGTAACACCAGACTAATAATGACCGGGGACTTTAATTGACCTAATATTACCTGGGACAGTTTACTACCTGGGCACGTAGAAATTTCTAGTAGCGAAAAGCTGCTTCAAATAATGATCTCGCACAATCTAAAGCAAATCGTGAAAGAAAACACGAGGGTAACGCCTGAATCTCGGTCATTGTTGGACTTGGTGTTTCTTTCGAATAAAATAGGTGACTATACAGTGTCTGTGGAAGATGGTCTATCAGATCATAAGATGGTTCTTGTGCACATAGTGACTAGCGCAAGCACTCGTCCCCAGCCGTTTATACCAGTGCAAGTTAAGGATAGTCCGGCAGATGACACATCTATTCTCGATTTTTTAGAATTGTCATTTGACCAGTTTAAATTTGTCTGCGATTGTGAATCAGTTGACGAACTATGGCAGCGCCTCAAGAAAATCATAAGACATTGCGTTGATAGTTTCATCCCCACTCGACTAAAAAGTAAAAAACCACGGAACCCTTGGATTAATCGACATATAATTCATATTAAGCGCAAAATGAAGCGCTTACGCAAAAGGCAAGGTATTTCTAATGAGGTGTCGAAATTGCGGAGGGCATTGAAAACGGCTCTGAAGGAATCGAAAGAGCGGTTCTTTAACGAAACACTCAATACCTTTATGAAAACATCACCTGAAAAATTTTGGCTTTATCTGAATAGCAAAAAAGAACAAATAAACAAGATCCAAGTTAACAATGAAACAGTGACGCAAGAAGCAAGAATTGCGAGTCATTTTAATAATTTCTTCCAGTCAGTTTTTTCAGTGCCTAGCAGCAATTGCGCAGATCCCTGTCTGCCTTCTTCCTATTCATGTGGGATGGAAGATCTTGTCGTCACTCAAGCAGGCGTGTTTAACCAACTACTACTTTTAGATCCCAAGAAAGCTATCGGGCCGGATGGAATACCAAACCAATTTCTAAAGCGATACGCGGAATGAGTGTCATTTTTCCTAAATATAATCTTTGTGAAGTCATTGCAAACTCACTCGTTGCCAGAAGACTGGCGTTGCGCAGTCATAACTTCTGTTTTTAAAAGCGGTAACCGATTGCTAATAAACAACTACCGCCCATTTTCCCTGACTAGCGTCTGTTGTAAAGTATTAGAGCATATCATAGGTAAGCATAGTCTCGTTTTTCTTGAAAATAACGACTTTTTTTATCAGCACCAACACGGTTTCCGAAAGGGACTGTCTACAGTAACCCAGCTCATAGAAACTATTCATGATTTTACTTCAGCTTTAGACGCCCAAAAGCAAACTGACGTCATCTGCGTAGATTTTGCGAAAGCCTTCGACAAAGTTTCACACAATAAATTACTCTTCAAGTTACATAAGGCAGGAATAAATGATATTTTAAAATGGATTGAAGTCGACCTACACAATCGTAGGCCGGTTGTACGTGTGGACGATTGCACGTGTGGACGATTGCTTGTCCTCTCCGTTAGAAGTGCTTTCTGGTGTCCCACAGGGGTCCGTTTTGGCCCCGTTGCTGTTCTTAGTTTATATTAATGACATTACAGAGATTGTCGAGTTTCTTGTGGAATTGAAGCTTTTTGCTGACGATTGTTTAATTTATTCTACAGTAACACACATTAACGACCAAATTAGAATAAACCGGGTCCTTCATTCCCTTCACCTTTGGTGTGAAAAATGGGACATAGAAATCAATTACAACAAATCGACTTTTACACATGTTACTAACAAAAAAAGTGTGGTGCCATTCTTTTATAACATTGCAAGTAACAAACTAAGAAATGTAGATACATTCAAGTATTTAGGAGTCACAATTTCACATAATTTAGACTGGCGTAAACATATCAATAACCTGTGCTCGACGGCTTCACAAAAACTGTATTCACTGAAGAAAAAGCTGGAACATGCAACGAAGGATGCCAAATTAATGGCTTATAAAACTCTCATACGTCCATCTTTAGAATACGCTTGTGTTGTCTGGAGCCCCCACCAAAGTCTTAATAGACAAATTATAAAGAATTCAGAGAATGGCTGCTCGTTTTATTGCTTCAAGATACCGAAGGACGGACTCGGTAACAACAATTCTGCGTTTGTGTGGGCTCGAGTTGCTGGAAACCCGAAGGAAAAAAGGCAGATTTTTTTTCAGATACTTCAAAGGCTATTGAAGATAAAAATGGAAAAATACGCCCACTTCTCTACAAATCGTAGCGAGAGAATTAACCACAGCAGAGCCGTCAAGCGTTATAACACACGTATTGATGTTTTTCGTTATTATTTTTTTCCGGATGTAATTGAAATGTGGAATGCCTTACCTGATGTTGTAGATCAGACAGATGTGCACAAATTTGAATGCTCGATTGATATTTTGTATCGTGGGCACCCAACCTGATGCTACGAAATGTTAAATTAGCTTGTTTTACTATTTTCCCTCCATGTAACAACCCTCAAGCGAGGGTTAACAGTATCAATAAAGAAAAAAAATGCTATGTATATAATGTCTGGTTATCTTCCAAGTGTAAATCATCCATGGCGTCCCATCTTAGAGCGCAAGAAGTACCGAACGTTATGGTAAGGGCCGTAGGTATAGACGACAGTTTTCTCCCCAAGTAAACTGACAATGTGGGCAAGCAGGGGAAGCAAGCAGGGGAAGAGAACAATTAGTCGTACCTACGCTATTTCACTTATGTAGCAATGTGCTTGCGTTGTTCAGATGTTATGACTATAAGTATACTATAAGTTGTTTCTAGTGCGCAAAAAAATCTGCGGCTGCTACTCACGCGAAAAGTGCTATTGTCGTCGGGGAGCCACGTGAAGTAGCATTCGGGGAAGATGCTGTAATAATTAAGCAGCTGCGGGCACACCTTCGCCATGTGTGTCTTCCCCGGCTGCAGTGTATAATTCTCCCACCTCGACGGTCTGGACGAGGGTACCCAAAGTCCCGCCAGCGTCGTGGTGAATGTTTCCGGAGCTACCTTAAAGTTAAAAACAGCAAAATATTTCGGTTAGGCTACTACAAAGGTCTAGTAACAACAACTTCACGCGTCACCTGACGTCCCAAAACGCATACCGCTGAGAGCAGAAGGTTTTACCCGCATGTGACAAAGCTATTCTCTTGAAGTTGTACTTTCCCGTGCATACGGCCTACCACATGCCATCATGAGTGAAGTGGCTAATAACTGCTAGGCACTCTGCCGCCCACTTGTATCTTTTTTTCGTGGCTTCTTCTCATTGGATTGCGTCGTCTGGTTATGCACATTAACATTAATTTGTCCCTCGATGCAGGAAGCGAAAGCGTCCCGACCCCTCGACACGGATGATGATGATGATGATAATAATAATGATGATAATAATAATAATGATGATAATAATAATAATGATGATAATAATAATAATAATAATAATAATAATAATAATAATAATAATAACAATAATAATAATAATAATAATAATAATAATAATAATAATAATATCGTAAAAGTTTGTAAAAACGCTGTCCTGGAAAAACAAATGTTTCACCATCGGAAAAATATTTACTATTTTGCACACCCAAGTAAACAGAACTCCCAACCTGACCGGAGCTTTACACTTCCATCGGTTTAAAAAGATCGTCTGCCCTTCCCTGGTTTGCTCGAAAAAAGTAAGTTCGGCTCATGCAGTCGAGCATGAACCGTGCACGCGAGAGAACGAGCCAGAATAAGCACGGCTCGGCGGGCACAGTAAGCAAAGCAAAATTGTTCATCACGTTTTTGACAGAGAAAACAGACAATGCAAAAAAACTTTCGTAGTAAAAACAAACATAACTGATAAAGCACGCTCTTCGGGATAAATTAAAAGGCCACTAGCTGAGTAGCACACCTGAAGGAACCTCTAAATATCCACACGTGAGAACATGATACCCGGAAATTGACAAGCAGTTGGTAGACCTTCAAGTTCGGAGGCGGTATAATATAGCGCAGCCGCGAACAAGGACATATGAGAAGGCCAAACAAAGTATACAGCGACGGACAGCATTTTGAGTCTTCATGTGTTTCTGTAGCTACCTGCGCTATGCCTATAGACCATCATGAACTACCAGCATGCCATTCTCGCACACTATATGCCTCAAGTGCATTTACATATGGTATGAAAAGAAAGAAATTATAATGTTTAGCGCGGAAACAGTACGGCAACCTTTAATGCAAGATGTATTATACCCCCGTATAGTGCAGGTCTTACACAGGTCTTACAATGCAAGACCTGTCATCGAACTTGCAATGTATTCTAAGTTAATTAAATTCGGGGGTTTTGCGAGCCACAACTACCATATGATTATGAAGCCCGCCGTAGTAGGGGACTGCGGACATTTTTTGACCACCTGATGTTCTTTAACGTGCACCCAATGTATGGCAGGCGGGCGTTCTTGCATTTCACCCCAATCAATATGGGGCTGCCGTGGCCGGGACTAAATCCCACGCCCTCGTTCTTAGCACCGCTGTAGTGTTTATTAAAGATGTGCTTTGAGATTACGTTAGTTTTAAGCTAAATTTATATATTTATTTCTTAGCTGACCTGCGCATTATTTGTCTTATATTGTATTCGAGCGGCAACTAGCCACATTAGGATATAGGTCCAAAACACCGGCAGAATCCATCTAATGATGACTATCGACAGTGATGCGTTTAGCGATGAATCAAGATAGAGACGCAACGTATTGCCACCATGAAAACGAGTTACGTGTGAGGCGTGCACCACAGCGGGACTCCTCTTTCGCGGTTCGCTAAGAACACTCGGCGCCATGTAGTGCCGCCGCCGCCGCCGCGAAGCCTGCGCGTGGCTTTCGAAATGGAACGTAGACCGGGGCGTGCGAGCGCTTATAAATGCGTCAGGCTGGGAGTCCGATGCTGGGCGGACTTCTTGGCAGCGCCAATAAATGGCACAGCGTGGCCAGAAAGAAGCGGGCGTGAGGCGCCCGGCTGCCGCATGAAGCCTGGACTTTTGGAGGGCTTATTTCACACGATCGCGATTCCAAGAATGCGGCTGATGCAATGCCTAGGGTTGCTTTCTGCCAGGTCTTGTGGCAAAAGCCGCGCACTTTTTCGAACGAAATGAGAAAAAGAACCCTGTCCGTTATGATGTTATTGACCTGTCTGTCTTTAATGGAATCAAATAATACGCGTGTTTGTAATTTAGTAACGCTTTAATGTTTAAATTTCTCTAGGAGTGCGGAACAGTGGTTCCTGAAGTTCAGCGCATGGAGAGACGGCGGATGCTCACAGCTGTTCCCAGCTGGTCGTACAGCGCTGTGTGTTGTCTCGCCTGCCTTGTATGTCCGTGTCGTTCTACGTGGCAGCACCAAATTACAAGATGACCTATCAACAAGCCCATATAGCTGTTGTCAACGCATATGCAGTGTTAGGAAATCGGCTGCAGTGAGGTCATCGTGTCAGCGCAGTGAGACCGTCGCGCTACCCGTACTTAGCATCAGTTTCTGCAAAAAAATAATGTGTGTAAACGGTCTTAATTGCGCATAAGCGGTTCCTCCTCCTAGCAATATTCTTGCACAAAACTTAGAGTGAACACCAACCCAAAAGCTGTCGTCTGCCCCTTATTAGATCTTGACGTTGAGTGCGCGAGTTGGGTGACGTTGAGGATGACTTAGAGAACTGAAGGTTTATTTAAATTATGTTTCAGAGTCTAACAACCAAAATAACATTAAAAGAGTCGTCGTTACGAACGGCAGCAAATTGGACGCTAAGCCAGCGGCAAGAAGAATATCTCTCTTATCAGTCTGTCTTTCGCTCATAACCCCTTCAGTCTGCCGCGGTCACGTCACTTTCAGCCAATCGTCGAGTCTGTCCAGGTGTCGTTAATTTTCTCAAATCGTCTGGCCCGTGCAGGTGTCGTCATTTTTATGCAATAGTCGATCCCGGGCAACTGGCGTCATGCTCGGCCGATGGGCACTCTCCAAGTGCTTTATTCTCCATAGGTTGACTTGCCTCCGGCGTTGCCTCCTCGCCTGGAAGCGCTCATCTGTAGGGGATGGGTTATCTTTATTATGACGCGCACTCGCGCACCATAATTGGAATGCGACGGAGAGTGGTTGCGGTCGAAGAATTTGACCAATGCTTAATTTACCAATGAATGGTCCGTATCTAACAGCTCCTCCTCGCCGCGGAAGTTCGGAGTGAACTCAATTCGGTGGCCACGAAGAACACCGATGAAGGCTGTACAACACTGGCCACGAGCTTCGTGTGACGAATTCCGGGTTAACGTGCCCTAGAGAACGTAGACCCGTGAGCATAAGTATACGGACCACAGGGTCGCCGAAAAAAGTGAATTCCTTCGTATTTACCAACCATAAACTGGAATTGATGAGTACACCGTAAAATTCGCAATGCCAAGTTTGGAGTGCAGTCCTCAATTTCAAGTTGCGTTCATAGGCAGAGGAAAACATCTGCTTTTTCGCGCGACCCCTGGTCCGTATAATTTTGCTCACGGGTGTACATCAAACAAGCAAAACAACATAGCGCTGCCCCACGTGCAAGCGTAGGCTCTAGACTCGCCAGGCAATTACTATATAAAAATCAGCCCTGCGGTGTTCTTTTTTTCCATTTTTGATAAAGCAGATCCAACCACCCTTCTAAACAGCTTTCCCTATTTCCTCGAATGCCGACAAGGCCAGAGTGATAGTGCTGTTGCAAAACAACTGTGAGCAAGCTAAGCAATCAATGGAAACAACCATTATTACCATACGCAAGCGAAGTTTGGAATCTACGAGGATGGCTTCCAGCCCATAATACAATTACATACCTCGGTATTCAGAGGAAGGGAGGTAGTACGTAGAACTAAGCAGAAGGCTTTAAATAACCATGGCTTCGGGAAGAAGAAGTTCTCCGAGGCGCTGGCCTTGTTATTTGCTGCTCGCCTTTTACTTCAGTTTTACTATTTGTTTACATTGTGCCTGGACTTCATTACTCAGAAATTGAGTGAGAAGTGTAGCGGCCTACGAGCCCATTGAAACCAGGTACGATGCCTTCACTACCTTCTCCGTCGGAGTGTCTCCAACCGCTACGGCGGTAGCCAGCAGAGAACGGCGGCACGATCCCTATGACTGCCAGCGTGTTTTGAGGCACATGAGTGCAACGCAAGCACGCGTCCAAGATTCTGCCAACGTGCATCATGCGAATGATATCATCAAGCCGGCTCGGCTGGTCCCTGAGCATCAAGGTGCTGATGGCCCGCCTCCGGTGAATATGGTGGAACCCAGCGAAGGTGAGAGCAAGAGACCTCGTCTTGAGGAAACTCACAATCAGGATAATGACAATACTTCAAACTATGACCTAAGCGATTATGAAGACATTGAGCGTGATCAAGCACTTTCACATCTGTGGCGTATAAAAAGAAAAGAAGTGAAGGAATGCCAGTGGTATTCCGACCGTCAGAAGAAGGACACAATTTTTGGCAAGTGAATCCAAATCGTGTTTCATCAGAAATTGTGGCGGCGGCAAAGGAAAAAGTTCAGACGTTCCGAGTAAACAGAGACGGCAGTTTCTCAGTGTCTGTTGCCTCAGTGGCATCGGCGAAAAATCTGCTATTACTACAGGAAGTAGCAGGTCTACAAGTTAAGCCCTACATACCGGGTTCGTACACTCGAAATGTCGGGAAGATTCATCACGTGCCACTTCAATACACTGAAGGACAACTGCTCGAGTTTTTGAAAGATTTTGGAGTAATATCAGTCCGTCGCCAAGCAATATACTACCGTCTGGATGATGGTACAGTTAAATCCCGCTCTTTATACAGTGTAATCCTTCACTTTAGAGATGACAAGCCTATGCCTCAGAGAATCCACTTGGGGTTCACCAGCCACCCGGTGGAAGAGTACCTTGGTTCTGCGTTGAGGTGTTATAATGGTCAGAGGTTCGGACACCTGGCAAAAAATTGTCGCGGATCACGTCGATGTAAAATCTGCT
Organism: Dermacentor silvarum; assembly: GCF_013339745.2. Lineage (NCBI taxonomy): Eukaryota > Metazoa > Arthropoda > Arachnida > Ixodida > Ixodidae > Dermacentor > Dermacentor silvarum. The sequence continues at coordinate 115,229,997 of NC_051163.1, forward strand.
CCGAGAACCATGAGCACACTGAATGAAAATCTGTACGACAGCCTAAATGTGCAAATTGTGCGGGTAACCATACGGCTTCCTCCTCAGGATGACCACAGAATAAGGCCGCATCCATGCTACGCAAACATGAAATAATTCATGGGAAGCAACCACGACACAAGGAGCCTCTTCCGAATCTTGATGCAGTAAGCCCAGCGAAAAATCGTCAGTTTACAGCAACTGAACAAAAATCAAAACAACCATCGTACGCGTCGGCATTAAAGCAACCAGCTGGGCAAGAGTCCCAGAGACAGCGGAGTCATCATTCCGCTACCGCCACTGAAGACCACACATCACAACAATATCAGCGAACTAACCTAGGACAACCTCAGCGATCCTTTCAGAACACCCCTCAGCGATCACCGCAAACGGTGGCCGGAAGATCGACATTCCAGGATGATACCGCTTGTGACGAGCAGGTTCTTTTGTCTAATATTTTTTGACGGTTCTCTGACGCGAAGCCTCCCAGAACCCAATCGAGGACAAAGCCGTTTGTTAAAAAACACACAAACTTTTAATAAAACTGAAACGAAAATTAAGCCATAAAACAAACACTTAAAACGACTCTCACGGAACAAAACGTTCGGGCAGCAAGTTCGTGCAGGAAGCGGGCGTGTGTGCGTGCTATAGTCTCGACGCGA